>NC_091380.1:8280174-8469934 GCF_038502225.1 Cherax quadricarinatus | reverse complement strand
TAAAGGCAAAGGGGATAAAAGAGAGTGCAAAAATTATAGGGGGATAAGTCTGTTGAGTGTACCTGGTAAGGTGTATGGTAGAGTTATAATTGAAAGAATTAAGAGTAAGACGGAGAATAGGATAGCAGATGAACAAGGAGGCTTTAGGAAAGGTAGGGGGTGTGTGGACCAGGTGTTTACAGTGAAACATATAAGTGAACAGTATTTAGATAAGGCTAAAGAGGTCTTTGTGGCATTTATGGATTTGGAAAAGGCGTATGACAGGGTGGATAGGGGGGCAATGTGGCAGATGTTGCAAGTGTATGGTGTAGGAGGTAGGTTACTGAAAGCAGTGAAGAGTTTTTACGAGGATAGTGAGGCTCAAGTTAGAGTATGTAGGAAAGAGGGAAATTTTTTCCCAGTAAAGGTAGGCCTTAGACAAGGATGTGTGATGTCACCGTGGTTGTTTAATATATTTATAGATGGGGTTGTAAGAGAAGTAAATGCGAGGGTCTTGGCAAGAGGCGTGGAGTTAAAAGATAAAGAATCACACACAAAATGGGAGTTGTCACAGCTGCTCTTTGCTGATGACACTGTGCTCTTGGGAGATTCTGAAGAGAAGTTGCAGAGATTGGTGGATGAATTTGGTAGGGTGTGCAAAAGAAGAAAATTAAAGGTGAATACAGGAAAGAGTAAGGTTATGAGGATAACAAAAAGATTAGGTGATGAAAGATTGAATATCAGATTGGAGGGAGAGAGTATGGAGGAGGTGAACGTATTCAGATATTTGGGAGTGGACGTGTCAGCGGATGGGTCTATGAAAGATGAGGTGAATCATAGAATTGATGAGGGAAAAAGAGTGAGTGGTGCACTTAGGAGTCTGTGGAGACAAAGAACTTTGTCCTTGGAGGCAAAGAGGGGAATGTATGAGAGTATAGTTTTACCAACGCTCTTATATGGGTGTGAAGCGTGGGTGATGAATGTTGCAGCGAGGAGAAGGCTGGAGGCAGTGGAGATGTCATGTCTGAGGGCAATGTGTGGTGTGAATATAATGCAGAGAATTCGTAGTTTGGAAGTTAGGAGGAGGTGCGGGATTACCAAAACTGTTGTCCAGAGGGCTGAGGAAGGGTTGTTGAGGTGGTTCGGACATGTAGAGAGAATGGAGCGAAACAGAATGACTTCAAGAGTGTATCAGTCTGTAGTGGAAGGAAGGCGGGGTAGGGGTCGGCCTAGGAAGGGTTGGAGGGAGGGGGTAAAGGAGGTTTTGTGTGCGAGGGGCTTGGACTTCCAGCAGGCATGCGTGAGCGTGTTTGATAGGAGTGAATGGAGACAAATGGTTTTTAATACTTGACGTGCTGTTGGAGTGTGAGCAAAGTAACATTTATGAAGGGATTCAGGGAAACCGGCAGGCCGGACTTGAGTCCTGGAGATGGGAAGTACAGTGCCTGCACTCTGAAGGAGGGGTGTTAATGTTGCAGTTTAAAAACTGTAGTGTAAAGCACCCTTCTGGCAAGACAGTGATGGAGTGAATGATGGTGAAAGTTTTTCTTTTTCGGGCCACCCTGCCTTGGTGGGAATCGGCCAGTGTGATAATAAAAAAAATAATTCAGGGAAACCGGTTATTTTCATATAGTCGGACTTGAGTCCTGGAAATGGGAAGTACAATGCCTGCACTTTAAAGGAGGGGTTTGGGATATTGGCAGTTTGGAGGGATATGTTGTGTATCTTTATACGTATATGCTTCTAAACTGTTGTATTCTGAGCACCTCTGCAAAAGCAGTGATAATGTGTGAGTGTGGTGAAAGTGTTGAATGATGATGAAAGTATTTTCTTTTTGGGGATTTTCTTTCTTTTTTGGGTCACCCTGCCTCGGTGGGAGACGGCCGAATTGTTGAAAAAAAAAAAAATGTGGTGGTTAACGCTCTCGCTTCACATGGTGAGGGCCTGGGTTCGATTCCCAGCCAGAGTAGAAACATTGGACGTGTTTCTTTCCACCTGTTGTCTATTTTCCCCATCAGTAAAATGGGTACCTGGGTGTTAGTCGACTGGTCTGGGTCGCATCCTGGGACACTGACCTAAGGAGGCCTGGTCACAGACCGGGCCGCGGGGGCGTTGATCCCCAGAACTCTCTCTAGATAAACTCCAGATAATCTCTATAAAATGTATTTTTTTGTGAATATTTTGGGTTTCTGGAATGGATTAATTGTATTTCCATTATTTCTTATGGGAAATATTGGTTCGACTTTTGAACATTTCGACTTTAGACCTAGCTCCTGGAACAGATTAAGTTCGAAACTCGAGGGTCCACTGTAAATAAATACAGGTCGGCCATCACTAATCCGGCATCACTGGGACCTGTAGTGTGCCATATTAGTGAGTTTGCCAGATTACAGAGTGGTTAGGTTAGAATACACTTAATTAACCTATCAACTGAGATTCTTTCTGCTGCATCTTCCTCGTTTTCGTCACTGCTTTCTCCTCCACTGGCTTGCTACTGTGGATTTACAACCATCTGCACAATTTCTGAGTCAATATAATGATGAAATTTGAAATTATGCTAGCTGAAATTAGTGCCGGAATACTGATGGAACCGGATAACTGATTGCCGGATTAGTGATGGTCGACCTGTAACTACTTTCACTGAATAAGTAAATATACAAATAATTACTATAACTAAATACCAGTATTGAAAAATCAATAAATGAATACAAGCAACAGACCTTGATGCTGGATAATTATCTTTAGTTTCACCTCCAGAGTAACTGCGTCTGAACCATCATAAAGTCCAAATATCATAAAATGAACCACTGTAAGTTTAGGAGCACCTGTATACAATAATCATGAATTGCTGTACATGTTACTTACTTGTCCATCGGACTCAGGTCCATCCACCGCCACCAATATACATTCACCATTAGAAAGATCTGGAAGCACATTGACTCTTTTCCGCTCTTTCCGACTTGCTTTCTTCTCTTTACGTTTTTCTTCCTGTATGAAGCATCATCATTAATTGAAATTAATCTTAAGCCTCAAATATGAAATAAACCAATTTAGGGAGTGTACACACAAATAACCCACACATAGGAGAAAGAAACTAATAACATTTTGGTCTGACTTGAACCGCGGACTATTAACCCTTAAACTGTCCAAACGTAGATCTATGTTCGCTCCCGTAGCACTCCGAATGTAGATCTACGTTCGGTTTTACATGCTTTCTTATGTAAAAGAAAACATAGATCTACATTTGGACAGTTTAAGGGTTAACTAGTCACATATTAACTAGTCACACACTATATGATTAGTTAATGGGCCACATGGGTACGAAACATCGTCATAAGTTTCTCTGCATACTATGACGTCCTGTGCACGCATGCCTAAAGGTCACCCATCTCTGTACAAGCATTGTATCGTGCTGAAATAAAGAATCTTTATTTTTCTCCTATGTGCGAGTTATCTGTGTTTTGTTCCAGTCACGGTGTTGTGACTTTTTGCTCTTAATTCAGGGAGTTCTGTACGTGCTCTGGTTTTTCAGTAACAAAGTAAATAAAAGTCGAGAAAGATAGATGACAGATCAAAATGGAGTGCTGTCAACAATTGTGAAGAAATAACACTTTGCACAACAAAAAGACACAATTTTGTGACTGCACCAATACACAAATAACCTGCACACAGGTGAGAAAAAAGCTTACAGCAATGTTTCAGTCCAACTTTGTGAATCTGTAAATAGTCAAAATCGGACTGAAATGTCATACGCCTTTTTCTCCCCTATGTGCAAGTTATATAGGTTTTATTTGTGCTACAGAGTGCACCTTTTCAACACAACTTGATGACACAGCGTTCAAAGTGGTGAAAGATGAACCTACATTATAATACAAGGGGAAGAAATACTTCATATTTGTCACAAAACTTATTGGAGGGAATAATACAACCCACGTAGCCCCTCTGAAAAGAAGGTAATAGAATAACCAAACATTGTTATTTTATCACGATAAACGTTTGTACAAAGGAGTGTAACAAAAGCCACTTTATATGCAGAGCATCTCGGGCAAACTTAAGACTAACTTAAGATTAATAAGGCAATAACAGTGCTGTAATTGTACATATGGTCATTAGGTGAGTTACAGTGAATACAAGAAAACTGGATATTCAACTACTTCATGCTATATGGCTTTAATGAGTTAGGTAGATAAGAGTTACAGTTTTGATATAGTATATAAAAAATACATTAATACAGTAGCACAATTTAAAACAAAGGAGTTGAAACAATTTTAAGTTTGAAGTAATGATTAAATAGTTGAGCAATAATCAAGCACAGGGACTGACAACCTCAAATCTACGACTTGCAGGGTGATGGACTGATTACATCATCTTCACATCTCTACTGTTCCTGCCTATTTTCTGTATTCGACTGAAGAAGCCTACTGTGTAGGCGAAACGTTTCAGAATAAAGTTGCCTAGCTGTTGCCTATGTGTCTTGCCTACCAACCTGTCGGTATTGTATACCATTTTGATATTCACAATATACAATAATGAAATTGAAAGAATTTTAAGTATGAAATGATCAAATAGTTGAGCAGTCATAAATTATTTAGGAGTTTTTTGAGTAACTGGTAGGTGTTAAGTATAATGTTTGTCAGGTTAATTTTGAGTGATGAGGCGATTTCTAAGTTGGGCCTTAAATTGATTTGCAGGCAGAAGGGGCCCTTTAGTGTGTTCAGGCAATGAATTCCAGATCTTCGGGCCCCTTATGTGCATAGTATTTTTGCATAGGGAGCAGTGGCATCTCGTCCATAGGAGCTGCAGAGCTGCAGAGCTGCAGTCCCCCAGATGCTCACTGCTAGACGTATGACTTCATCAATTTTACACCAAAATAATTTGCAACTGACAAATATATTACAGGGAAAACCTGTTGTATGTTGTTTTCAATGTATTTATAAGCGGCTTTTTCATCTTTTTGTTGAAATGAGATAAAAATTATTAAAAACAGAAGTTCGATGCAGTACGATAATATAGGTATTACTGGCGCTACAAGCCGCCACTGACAGGGAGAGATGGACACAACTGATATCGAAGAGTGATTTGTACCATGTGTTACGCCCGTGTGTTCTGTTGTAGTTAACAAGGAGGAGTTTGAGAGGAGAGTTAATATTTGAGTATAATGCTGTGTGTGTAGTAGGCACAATAATAAGTGTGGATGTTTTGTATATTAAGCAACTTAAGGCTTTTAAAAAGCGGTGAAGTGTGCTGTCTAGTGCAGGAGTTGATAATCAATCGCACTGCAGCTTTTTGTTGGGTCATTAAACGTTTAAGGTGATTTGCTGCGGTTGAGCCCCATGCACAAATACCATAGGTGAGGTAAGGGTAAATGAGAGTGGTACAGAGCAAGAAGAGCCATTTAAGGTACATAGTACCATATCATTGAAAGGATGCCTACTGTTTTGGAGACTTTTTTGGATATTTGCTGTATATGGGTCTGGAATTTGAGACATTATATGGAGGGTCAATTTATACTATCACAATCACTGTGAAGCACTAGGCTTACAGGGATCATACATTGCATGGGAACAGGAGGCAACAGTCGTATCCAAGAGGAAATTAGCTCAAATTTCTTGGATGAAGAGCCCTTACCCAAAGCATCAATGTACATTCTTTGATGTTATTTGATAGGCAAAAGTTGTACTGCAGATTATTCACATGTGATGGACACAAAACATCGAAGGTGATATGAAAAAGATCTGGAAAACTCTATCTGAAATTCTTGGAACTAAAAAGTTATCCAAAAACAAAACAATCAAATTAACAAAATCAGACGAACCCCAACTCACTCCAACTGAAGCAGCAAACAGACTCGATGTTTTCTTCTCTATCATAGGAAAGAACCTAGCGAGCAAAATCCCAAGCTCAAACACCTGTCCATCAGACTACCTCACAAGCACCTACCCGAATACACTATTCCTAGTTCCTACCAACTCAACAGAAGTCTCATTCATCATCAACACCCTTAAAAACAAGGCAGGAGACATAAACAACTTGCCAACCTTTATGTACAAAAAAGCTTCTTAAGTATTGTCACCAATTATTGCAACGCTCTTTAACAAATCCATTGAATCATCTACCTTCCCAACAATCCTCAAAATAGCGAGGGTCACTCCGATCCATAAAGGAGGTGACCAAGCTGACTTGAATAACTATAGACAAATATCTAACTTACCACTGCTCTCTAAAATCTTTGAAAATTAATTCATAGACAGATCTATTCCTACCTCGTTTCACACAACATACTAAACCCTTGTCAGTTTGGATTCAGGAATAATAAAAGCACAAATGATGCTATCATATACATGCTAGAACTAATATACAGTGTATACGGCTCTCTAGAAGAAAGAAGTCCCGCTGGGAATTTTCGATGATTTACGTAAAGCTTTTGATACAGTCAACCATAAATTGCTCCACACTAAGTTAACATACTATGGTATAAGAGACCACTCTCTCAACTATCTAAAGTCATACCTTAGTAACATAACTCAATATGTGTACACAAATGGTGCAAACTCTTCCGCTCAACCAATCACAGTAGGAGTCCCACAAGGAAGCGTCCTTGGACCACTCCTCTTTCTCATCTACATCAATGACCTACCGAATGTATCACAGCTACTCAAACCCATATTATTTGCAGATGACACTACATATGTCTTCTCCCACCCAAACACAGTCATACTCGCCAACACTGTCAATGCCAAATTGCAGAAAATATCTGCCTGGATGATGACTAATAAACTTACCCTGAATACTGACAAAACCTATTTCATTCAGTTTGGAAACAGAGCTGCAAATGTTACACTTAACATAATGCTAAACGGATCACCCGTCACAAGACTTGCAGAGGAAAAATTCCTAGGAATCCACCTTGACAGTAGCCTCAAGTTCCAGACACATATACAACAAATTACCAAGAAAATCTCTAAGACTGTAGACATACTATCAAAGATAAGGTACTATGTTCCACAGTCAGCTCTCCTTGCACTGTATCATTCACTCATCTACCCTTATCTCACATATGGATTTTGTGCATGGGGATCAACAACATTAAATCACCTAGTACCACTAATAACCCAGCAAAAGGCTGCAGTCAGGATGATAACAAATTCCCACTCGCGACAGCATACTCCACCAATATTCAAAAGTCTAAATTTGCTCACCATAAAGAACATCCACACTTATTCATGTGCGTACAACATACATAGAACAATACATGCAAACATAAACCCCCCACTCAAACTTCTCCTCACCAACCTTAACAGGACACATGAGCACAACACAAGACACAGATCTTTTTGATGTACCCCGTGTCCAT
Organism: Cherax quadricarinatus; assembly: GCF_038502225.1. Taxonomy (NCBI): domain Eukaryota; kingdom Metazoa; phylum Arthropoda; class Malacostraca; order Decapoda; family Parastacidae; genus Cherax; species Cherax quadricarinatus. The sequence goes on along the minus strand of NC_091380.1, from coordinate 8,462,601 downwards.
ATCACAGTGTGTAAAAACTCTATGCACATAAAGGGCCCCAAAATTTGGAATTCATTACCAGAAATATTTAAGTATCCCGGTCTGAAAATCAACTTAAGACTCTTCTCAAAAGCCACTTAATCACCCTAGACTAAATACTCAATACTTAGCATTACCAATATATCTCCCAATTACCTAAATCTTAAAACCTCAAGACTAGACGACCAAGTTCATACATTGACTAATTACGACATAGGAGTATAAATACCTATCAAAAACAGTATTGCCCTACACCAAATTGTAGCATTCTCATACTGTAAACTACTTTTAGCAAACCACAATGTTATATTATCATAATATAATTTCAATATTTACTTTTGAACCTATTGTCCATTGTCGACAGGAATATAATTGAATCATGTTTCATAAAAAGTATTTTTTGAAAATATGATAAAAGAGAAAAAGGTAGCTTATGAGAGGTTTTTACAAAGCAGAAGTGTTATAAGAAGAGCAGAGTATATGGAGAGTAAAAGAAAGGTAAAGATAGTGGTGAGAGAGTGCAAAAGGAGAGCAGATGATAGAGTGGGAGAGGCACTGTCAAGAAATTTTAATGAAAATAAGAAAAAATTTTGGAGTGAGTTAAACAAGTTAAGAAAGCCTAGGGAAAGTATGGATTTGTCAGTTAAAAACAGAGTAGGGGAGTTAGTAGATGGGGAGAGGGAGGTATTAGGTAGATGGCGAGAATATTTTGAGGAACTTTTAAATGTCAACGAAGAAAGGGAGGCGGTAATTTCATGCACTGGCCAGGGAGGTATACCATCTTTTAGGAGTGAAGAAGAGCAGAATGTAAGTGTGGGGGAGGTACGTGAGGCATTACGTAGAATGAAAGGGGGTAAAGCAGCTGTAACTGATGGGATCATGACAAATGTTAAAAGCAGGGGAAGATATAGTGTTGGAGTGGTTGGTATTTTTGTTTAATAAATGTATGAAAGAGGGGAAGGTACCTAGGGATTGGCAGAGAGCATGTATAGTCCCTTTATATAAAGGGAAGGGGGACAAAAGAGATTGTAAAAATTATAGAGGAATAAGTTTATTGAGTATACCAGGAAAAGTGTACGGTAGGGTTATAATTGAAAGAATTAGAGGTAAGACAGAATGTAGAATTGTGGATGAGCAAGAAGGTTTCAGAGTGGGTAGGGGATGTGTAGATCAAGTGTTTACATTGAAGCATATATGTGAACAGTATCTAGATAAAGGTAGGGAAGTTTTTAGTGCATTTATGGATTTAGAAAAGGCATATGATAGAGTGGATAGGGGAGCAATGTGGCAGATGTTGCAAGTATATGGAATAGGTGGTAAGTTATTAAATGCTGTAAAGAGTTTTTATGAGGATAGTGAGGCTCAGGTTAGGGTGTGTAGAAGAGAGGGAGACTACTTCCCGGTAAAAGTAGGTCTTAGACAGGGATGTGTAATGTCACCATGGTTGTTTAATATATTTATAGATGAGGTTGTAAAAGAAGTAAATGCTAGGGTGTTCGGGAGAGGGGTGGGATTAAATTATGGGGAATTAAATACAAAATGGGAAGTGACACAGTTACTTTTTGCTGATGATACTGTGCTGATGGGAGATTCTAAAGAAAAATTGCAAAGGTTAGTGGACGAATTTGGGAGTGTGTGTGAAGGTAGAAAGTTGAAAGTTAACATAGAAAAGAGTAAGGTGATGAGGGTATCAAATTATTTAGATAAAGAAAAATTGGTTATCAAATTGGGGAGGAGTATGGAAGAAGTGAATGTTTTCAGATACAGTGGACCCCCGCTTAACGATCACCTCCAAATGCGACCAATTATGTAAGTGTATTTATGTAAGTGCGTTTGTACGTGTATGTTTGGGGGTCTGAAATGGACTAATCTACTTCACAATATTCCTTATGGGAAAAAATTCGGTCAGTACTGGCACCTGAACATACTACTGGAATGAAAAAAGTTCGTTAACCGGGGGTCCACTGTATTTGGGAGTTGATGTGTCAGCGGATGGATTTATGAAGGATGAGGTTAATCACAAAATTGATGAAGGAAAAAAGATGAGTGGTGCATTGAGGTATATGTGGAGGCAAAAAATGTTATCTATGGAGGCAAAGAAGGGAATGTATGAAAGTATAGTAGTACCAACACTCTTATATGGGTGTGAAGCTTGGGTTGTAAATGCTGCAGCAAGGGGGCAGTTGGATTCAACAGAGATGTCCTGTCTAAGGGCAATGTGTGGTGTAAATATTATGCAGAAAATTCGGAGTGTGGAAATTAGGAGAAAGTGTGGAGTTAATAAAAGTATTAGTCAGAGGGCTGAAGAGGGTTTGAGGTGGTTTGGCCATATAGAGAGAATGGATCAAAGTAGAATGACATGGAGAGCATATAAATCTGCATGGGAAGGAAGGCGGGGTAGGGGTCGTCCTCGAAAAGGTTGAAGGGAGGGAGTAAAGGTGGTGTTGTGGGCGAGTGGTTAGGACTTCCAGCAAGCGTGCGTGAGCGTGTTAGATAGGAGTGAATGGAGACGAGTGGTATTTGGGACCTGACGAGCTGTTGCAGTGTAAGCAGGGTAATATTTAGTGAAGGGATTCAGGGAAACTGGTTATTTTATATAACCGGACTTGAGTCCTGGAAATGGGAAGTACAATGCCTGCACTCTAAAGGAAGGGTTTGTGATACGGGCAGTTTGGGGGATATATGGTGTATTTTTTACGTATATACTTCTAAACTTATAGGTAGTGGGTTGGTAAACAGCAACTGCCCAGGGAGGTACTACCGTCCTGCCAAGTGAGTGTAAAACGAAAGCCTGTAATTGTTTTACATGATGGTAGGATTGCTGGTGTCCATTTTTCTGTCTCATAAACTTGCAAGGTTTCAGGTACGTTTTGCTACTTCTACTTACACTTAGGTCACACTACACGTACATGTACAAGCATATATACACACAGCCCTCTGGGTTTTCTTCGAGTTTCTTACTAATTCTTGTTTTTGTTTATTTTCTCTTACCTCCATGGGGAAGTGGAACAGAATTCTTCCTCCATAAGCTATGCATGTTGTAAGAGGCGACTAAAATGCCGAGAGCAAGGGGCTAGTAACCCCTTCTCCTGTATATATTACTAAATGTAAAAGGAGAAGCTTTTGTTTTTCCTTTTGGGCCACCCCGCCTCGGTTTGATACGGCCGGTGTGTTGAAAGAAAGAAGATTTCTAAATTGTTGTATTCTGGGCACCTCTGCAAAAATAGTGATTATGTGTGAGTGAGGTGAAAGTGTTGAATGATGATGAAAGTATTTTCTTTTTGGGGATTTTCTTTCTTTTTGGGTCACCCTGCCTCAGTGGGAGACGGCCGACTTATTGAAAAAAAAAATGAATATATCCTTTGGTTTATATAAATTAGATTCATTTATAATTAATAGAACTATTGTACAATTATGATAAATTTCTTTAGTGTTAAGTAGTCAGTAAGCCATTAAATTAAGTCAGTCCATAATGCCTAGGCATAATAGAGGCTCTTTGTACTGCAACTCATTATTGCAAATACATAATCTCAGTGTACTACTTGCAAAGAAATAAATAAATTTGAATTTGAATTTGAAGTAAAGAATATATTCATGGGTAAGTGCTAAACCCATAAGGATCATAGAGCACCTGAGGAATATTTGATAATTAGATTTGCTTTGAGAAAGGGAAGGGTAATTCCAATTCCTGGGACCAAAAGCCCTTTACTAGTATTAAGGTGCATGACTCACGAAATCGTAATGACACGATTGCAAACAAACCACACCACGGGTGGGGTTAGAACCCACAATCAGAGAGTCACAAAACTCCAGACCACTGGGCCTGCTGGCTACAATAAGATTCATCCAACTACGTGTATTTCTACTCCATAGGAAGCTTAGCATAGGCACCACTGTGACCACAAATGAAGGTTTTTGTGACTCTCTGATCAAGGGTTCTAATCCCACCCGTGGTGTGGTTTATTAAGGTGCCTCCTTCCCCATGAAGGGAGGGAATGAAGAGAAGATCTATAATCACAGGCTTCAAAGAACAATTTTGGCACTATTTTGTGAAAGTTTAAAATATTGATAGCATTTGCTACTTTGCATTTCAACTGTAAAACTTAGATAACAGAAGCAGATATCAACACCTCTCCTTCAGAGTGCAGGCACTGTAGGCCTGGATGTGGGAAGTACAGTGCCTGCACTCTGAAATAGGGGTGTTGATGTGTCGCAGTTTTCTAACTGTAGTGTAGGCACACATCTGGTAAGACAGTGATGGAGTGATGATGAAAGTGTTTCTTCTGTTTTTGGTCACCCTGTCTTGGTGGGAAATGGCCAATGTGCTAATAAAAAGTAGATTGAAATATACCTCTTCTTGTTTTCTCTTCTCCTCTTCCTCTTTGTCTTTCTTCTCCTGTATTTTCCTCTCACGCTGCTCCTTCATCATGGCTAAGGCCTCTCGTACAATTGCAGGGCTGCTAGTCACCAAGAAGACAATGAGCTTGAGAAGCTGTACTGGTAAAATATTCCACCATCTGAGGAGACAATCATAGCTAACATCTACACAAATTTTCTATAGAATCACATGTAACATTTAACCAGAAATTCTTCAACTACTAGTCACCATGAAAAATGGTGACAAGATGTGGAAAAAGATATTTATGTGCAGCTCAGGACATTTATTAGAGAAAACGTTTTGCCATGCACGGCTTCTTCAGTTCTAATACAGATATAACTGAATATACTGCATGGCTTCTTCAGTTCTAATATAGATGTAACTGAATATACTGGATATACTCTAGGTATATTCGTTCTTAGTTATCACTGTATTAGGACTGAACAAGCCTCTCACAGCAAAACATTTCCCCTAAAACATGTCCTGGACTGTACATAACTTTTCCCACACTAGTCACCATGTATGCTCCTACATTCTTAACTTTTAACATGGTGAAATGAACACAATGACTGTATTAATGATATTTTTTTCCATGTTCAACATGGAATCTTTCAGATTTCTGACCAAGAATTTTTGCCACCTTCAAATTGATTTAAAGTATTAATTCACACTCCCGATTGTACTACTGTAAATTGTAATATATTTTTGCTACAGAAGAAGGGGTTACTAGCCCCTTGCTCCTGGCATTTTAGTCGCCTCTTACAACAGGCATAGCTTATGGAGGAAGAATTCTGTTCCACTTCCCCATGGAGAAAAGAGGAAATAAACAAGAACAAGAACTAGTAAGAAAATAGAAGAAAACCTAGAGAGGTGTGTATGTATATGCTTGTACATGTATGTGCAGTGTGACCTAAGTGTAAGTAGAAGTAGCCAGACTGTACCTGAAACCTTGCATGTTTATGAGACAGAAAAATGGACACCAGCAATCCTACCATCGTGTAAAACAATTACAGGCTTCCGTTTTACACTCACGTGGCAGGACGGTAGTACCTCCCTGGGCGGTTGCTGTCTACCAACCTACTACCACAGGACTGTAGTACCTCCCTGGGCAGTTGCTGTCTACCAACCTACTACCACAGGATGGTAGTATCTCCCTGGGTGGTTGCTGTTTACCAACCTACTACCACAGGGCGGTAGTACCTTCCTGGGCAGTTGCTGTCTACCAACCTACTACCACAGGACGGTAGTACCTCCCTGAGCAGTTGCTGTCTACCAACCTACTACCACAGGACAGTAGTACCTCCCTGAGCAGTTGCTGTCTACCAACCTACTACCACAGGACGGTAGTACCTCCCTGAGCAGTTGCTGTCTACCAACCTATTACCACAGGACGGTAGTACCTCCCTGAGCAGTTGCTGTCTACCAACCTACTACCACAGGACGGTAGTACCTCCCTGAGCAGTTGTTGTCTACCAACCTACTACCACAGGACGGTAGTACCTCCCTGAGCAGTTGCTGTCTACCAACCTACTACCACAGGATGGTAGTACCTCCCTGAGCAGTTGCTGTCTACTAACCTACTACCACAGGATGGTAGTACCTCCCTGAGCAGTTGCTGTCTACCAACCTACTACCACAGGACGGTAGTACCTCCCTGAGCAGTTGCTGTCTACTAACCTACTACCACAGGACGGTAGTACCTCCCTGAGCAGTTGCTGTCTACTAACCTACTACCACAGGACGGTAGCACCTCCCTGAGCAGTTGCTGTCTACTAACCTACTACCAGAGGACGGTAGTACCTCCCTGAGCAGTTGCTGTCTACTAACCTACTACCACAGGACGGTAGTACCTCCCTGAGCAGTTGCTGTCTACTAACCTACTACCACAGGACGGTAGTACCTCCCTGAGCAGTTGCTGTCTACTAACCTACTACCACAGGACGGTAGTACCTCCCTGAGCAGTTGCTGTCTACCAACCTACTACCACAGGACGGTAGTACCTCCCTGAGCAGTTGCTGTCTACCAACCTACTACCACAGGATGGTAGTACCTCCCTGAGCAGTTGCTGTCTACTAACCTACTACCACAGGACGGTAGTACCTCCCTGAGCAGTTGCTGTCTACTAACCTACTACCACAGGATGGTAGTACCTCCCTGAGCAGTTGCTGTCTACCAACCTACTACCACAGGACGGTAGTACCTCCCTGAGCAGTTGCTGTCTACTAACCTACTACCACAGGACGGTAGTACCTCCCTGAGCAGTTGCTGTCTACTAACCTACTACCACAGGACGGTAGTACCTCCCTGAGGAGTTGCTGTCTACTAACCTACTACCACAGGACGGTAGTACCTCCCTGAGCAGTTGCTGTCTACTAACCTACTACCACAGGATGGTAGTACCTCCCTGAGCAGTTGCTGTCTACTAACCTACTACCACAGGACGGTAGTACCTCCCTGAGCAGTTGCTGTCTACCAACCTACTACCACAGGACGGTAGTACCTCCCTGAGCAGTTGCTGTCTACCAACCTACTACCACAGGATGGTAGTACCTCCCTGAGCAGTTGCTGTCTACTAACCTACTACCACAGGACGGTAGTACCTCCCTGAGCAGTTGCTGTCTACCAACCTACTACCACAGGACTGTAGTACCTCCCTGAGCAGTTGCTGTCTACCAACCTACTACCACAGGACGGTAGTACCTCCCTGAGCAGTTGCTGTCTACCAACCTACTACCAACAATTTTTGCTACTTTTCTTTTCTTTCTTTCAACACACCGGCCGTATCCCACAGAGGCGGGGTGGCCCAAAAGGAAAAACAAAAGTTTCTCCTTTTACATTTAGTAATATATACAGCAGAAGGGGTTACTAGCCCCTTGCTCCCGGCATTTTAGTCGCCTCTTACAACACGCATGGCTTACGGAGGAAGAATTCTGTTCCACTTCCCCATGGAGATAAGAAGAAATAAACAAGAACAAGAACTAGAAACAAAATAGAAGAAAACCCAGAGGGGTGTGTATATATATGCTTGTACATGTATGTGTAGTGTTACCTAAGTGTAAGTAGAAGTAGCAAGACATACCTGAAATCTTGCATGTTCATGAGACAGAAAAATGGACACCAGCAATCCTACCATCATGTAAAACAATTACAGGCTTTCGTTTTACACTCACTTGGCAGGACGGTAGTACCTCCCTGGGTGGTTGCTGTCTACCAACCTACTACCACAGGATGGTAGTACCTCCCTGAGCAGTTGCTGTCTACCAACCTACTACCACAGGACAGTAGTACCTCCCTGAGCAGTTGCTGTCTACTAACCTACTACCACAGGACGGTAGTACCTCCCTGAGCAGTTGCTGTCTACCAACCTACTACCACAGGACGGTAGTACCTCCCTGAGGAGTTGCTGTCTACCAACCTACTACCACAGGACGGTAGTACCTCCCTGAGCAGTTGCTGTCTACTAACCTACTACCACAGGACGGTAGTACCTCCCTGAGCAGTTGCTGTCTACTAACCTACTACCACAGGACGGTAGTACCTCCCTGAGCAGTTGCTGTCTACAAACCTACTACCACAGGACGGTAGTACCTCCCTGAGCAGTTGCTGTCTACTAACCTACTACCACAGGACGGTAGTACCTCCCTGAGCAGTTGCTGTCTACTAACCTACTACCACAGGATGGTAGTACCTCCCTGAGCAGTTGCTGTCTACTAACCTACTACCACAGGACGGTAGTACCTCCCTGAGCAGTTGCTGTCTACCAACCTACTACCACAGGATGGTAGTACCTCCCTGAGCAGTTGCTGTCTACCAACCTACTACCACAAGACGGTAGTACATCCCTGAGCATTTGCTGTCTACCAACCTACTACCACAGGACGGTAGTACCTCCCTGAGCAGTTGCTGTCTACCAACCTACTACCACAGGACGGTAGTACCTCCCTGAGCAGTTGCTGTCTACCAACCTACTACCACAGGATGGTAGTACCTCCCTGAGCAGTTGCTGTCTACTAACCTACTACCACAGGACGGTAGTACCTCCCTGAGCAGTTGCTGTCTACCAACCTACTACCACAGGATGGTAGTACCTCCCTGAGCAGTTGCTGTCTACCAACCTACTACCACAGGATGGTAGTACCTCCCTGAGCAGTTGCTGTCTACCAACCTACTACCACAGGATGGTAGTACCTCCCTGAGCAGTTGCTGTCTACTAACCTACTACCACAGGATGGTAGTACCTCCCTGAGCAGTTGCTGTCTACTAACCTACTACCACAGGACGGTAGTACCTCCCTGAGCAGTTGCTGTCTACCAACCTACTACCACAGGACGGTAGTACCTCCCTGAGCAGTTGCTGTCTACCAACCTACTACCACAGGACGGTAGTACCTCCCTGAGCAGTTGCTGTCTACCAACCTACTACCACAGGATGGTAGTACCTCCCTGGGCGGTTGCTGTCTACCAACCTACTACCACAGGATGGTAGTACCTCCCTGAGCAGTTGCTGTCTACTAACCTACTACCACAGGACGGTAGTACCTCCCTGAGCAGTTGCTGTCTACCAACCTACTACCACAGGATGGTAGTACCTCCCTGAGCAGTTGCTGTCTACCAACCTACTACCACAGGACGGTAGTACCTCCATGAGCAGTTGCTGTCTACCAACCTACTACCACAGGATGGTAGTACCTCCCTGAGCAGTTGCTGTCTACTAACCTACTACCACAGGACGGTAGTACCTCCCTGAGCAGTTGCTGTCTACCAACCTACTACCACAGGACGGTAGTACCTCCCTGAGCAGTTGCTGTCTACCAACCTACTACCACAGGACGGTAGTACCTCCCTGAGCAGTTGCTGTCTACCAACCTACTACCACAGGACGGTAGTACCTCCCTGAGCAGTTGCTGTCTACCAACCTACTACCACAGGACGGTAGTACCTCCCTGAGCAGTTGCTGTCTACCAACCTACTACCACAGGACGGTAGTACCTCCCTGAGCAGTTGCTGTCTACCAACCTACTACCACAGGATGGTAGTACCTCCCTGAGCAGTTGCTGTCTACTAACCTACTACCACAGGACGGTAGTACCTCCCTGAGCAGTTGCTGTCTACCAACCTACTACCACAGGACAGTAGTACCTCCCTGAGCAGTTGCTGTCTACCAACCTACTACCACAGGACGGTAGTACCTCCCTGGGCGGTTGCTGTCTACCAACCTACTATCACAGGACGGTAGTACCTCCCTGGGTGGTTCCTGTCTACCAACCTACTACCACAGGATGGTAGTACCTCCCTGGGTGGTTGCTGTCTACCAACCTACTACCACAGGATGGTAGTACCTCCCTGGGCGGTTGCTGTCTACCAACCTACTACCACAGGATGGTAGTATCACCCTGGGTGGTTGCTGTTTACCAACCTACTACCACAGGACTGTAGTACCTCCCTGGGCGGTTGCTGTCTACCAACCTACTACCACAGGATGGTAGTACCTCCCTGGGCGGTTGCTGTCTACCAACCTACTACCAACAATTTTTGCTACTTCTCTACTATAAATTTTATTAAAAAATATTTGCTGCCTCTCTTTGTATAATAATACATAATTAATATTTACCACTCCATAACTTATTTCTAGTTTTAACCCTTAAACTGTCCAAATGTAGATCTATGTTCACGTGCGTAGCGCTCCGAACGTAGATCTATGTTCATGTGCGTAGCGCTCCGAACGTAGATCTATGTTCATTCGCGTAGCTCTTCGAACGTAGATCTATGTTCATTCGCGTAGCTCTTCGAACGTAGATCTATGTTCATTCGCGTAGCTCTTCGAACGTAGATCTATGTTCATTCGCGTAGCTCTTCGAACGTAGATCTATGTTCATGTGCGTAGCGCTCTGAACGTAGATCTATGTTCATGTGCATAGCGCTCCGAAAGTAGATCTATGTTCATGTGGGTAGCGCTCCGAACGTAGATCTATGTTCATGTGCGTAGCGCTCCGAACGTAGATCTATGTTCATGTGCGTAGCGCTCCGAACGTAGATCTATGTTCATGTGCGTAGCGCTCCGAACGTAGATCTATGTTCATGTGCGTAGCGCTCCGAACGTAGATCTATGTTCATGTGCGTAGTGCTCTGAACGTAGATCTATGGTTTATTTTACATGCTTTCAAATTTAAAAAAAAAAAAGTAGATCTACACTTGGAGCATTACGCACGTGAACGTAGATCTACATTTGGACAGTTTAAGGGTTAAGTAGTGTGTAAGTATCAGTATCTGCCTGAAAAACACCGCATGCTTGTGGCTTTCTATGTTGTTAGGTAAGACACATATGCAACAGTTAGACAACTTTATTCCGAAACATTTCGCCTACACAGTAGGCTTCTTCAGTCGAATACAGAAAGTAGGCAGGAACAGTAGAGATGTGAAGATGATGTAATCAGTCCATCACCCTTGAAGTCGTAGAATTTGAGGTTGTCAGTCCCTTGGCCTGGAGAAGTTCAGTTCCATAGTCAGGAACTATGTTCCTGCCTACTTTCTGTATTCGACTGAAGAAGCCTACTGTGTAGGCGAAACGTTTCGGAATAAAGTTGTCTAACTGTTGCATATGTGTCTTACCTAACAACCTGTCGGTATTGTATACCATTTTGATGTTCAGCTTTCTATGTTCTTAGCAATATTTTATTGCGTGTAAACTACATACTGTATACTACACAAAGAAATAAAAATAATTATTTTTATTCTCTATTTTTTTATTTCTATTCAATCACTCCACAAAAATGAGGATCAATGAATCAGTTTGAAATAATCAGACATTTGAAATTGTACCATTTGTTCATTATCAGCCTTTCTTACTGTGCAAACAATTGTAGTTAAGTGTATGACAAATTCTAATTAAGTCTATGTCTAAATCTTTACATGCATAACAAATCCTACTTAAGTATATGTCTAAATCTTTAGTTGTCCTTAAAGCATTAGAATTAGTTTGCCCAAAATGCATTGCATACTAGTGGCTTTCTTTTGTGCCTACCAATGTTATATTACATGTACAGTGGAACCTCAAAAATCGAACTTTCTTCGGTCCAGAAGGCTGTTCGAGTGCCACTACTGAACGAATTTATTCCCATCAGGAATAACGTAAATTAGATTAGTCCATTTAACCCTTTGACTGTCGCGGCCGTATATATATGTCTTACGAGGTACCGTGTTTGACGTATATATACTCATAAATTCTAGCGGCTTCAAATCAAGCAGGAGAAAGCTGGCAGGCCCACATGCGAGAGAATGGGTCTGTGTGGTCAGTGTGCACCATATAAAAAAATACTGGAGCACGCAGTGCATGAGAAAAAAAAAAACTGACCGTTTTTTTTAATTAAAATGCCGACTTTGTGGTCTATTTTCGTATAGTATTTATGGTTGTATTCTCGTTTTCTTGGTCTCATTTGATAGAATGGAAAACATATTATAGAAATAGAGGTGATTTTGATTGATTTTACTATAAAAAGAACCTAGAAATGGAGCTCAAAGTAGGGGAAATGTTTGATTTTTGCCAATGTTCAAAAGTAAACAAATGATGCCATTGTCCAATAAATGTCCAACTAGCCATTCTAATATGCAATCATGAATGGGTTGATGTTATTTACACAATTATTACAGTATTGCAGTAGTCTGCATAATAGTAAGTCTTCTATTTTTTGTTTGAATAAAAATTCAAAATAGAAAGCAAGAGTAATATCAGAGGGGCCTGGAGACATGACTGATGAGCAAAGAAAATGTTATTTTAGAGCCAGGAATGTCTGCATTGTTCATTCTGGACCTTATTTTGAAATTGTCATATTTTTTAGTTTTCATGAAATTGGCCAAATTGCAAATTTCTGACCACATTATTAGGTAGTTGAAATCGGTAAATGGGCAGTTTCTTGCACTCAATCGATACAAAAAATGGAGTTCTAAAGAAATAGCTATGAGTTTGGACGACTGAAACAATGGAATTAGCCGAAAATAGGGCTCAAAGTGGGCGAAATCGCTGATTTGTAAACAGCGCCGAGGTCGCTAACTTCGCGAGAGCATAATTCCGTCAGTTTTCCATCAAATTTCGTTTTTTTTGGTGTCATTACAATCGGGAAAAGATTCTCTATCATTTCATAAGAAAAAATAATTTTTTTTTTTTTTAAATTTTGCGACACCAGGAGACACCTCAGGATTGGGGGTTGCGACAGTCAAAGGGTTAAGACCCTCAAAAATACACTTATAAAAGCACCTACAAAAATACACTTACATAATTGGTTGAGTTGGGAGCAGTTCGATTTTTGAGGTTCCACTGTACACTACAATACAGCCATTATTATCTCAAACACTACCAAACAGGTGCATACACTGTACTAAAGTACGCATGAAAAACAGAAAAGGCACCTTATGTAAAATGTGTAAGGGGTGGGTGCATGATGGATGTATGTACAATTATAACAACGGTGCCAGAATTCATTTTGTGTGTAACAAATGCACTTTGGCACAGTTACCCTTTAGCAGTGATGACATTGATTTACCTAAATTTAATACAAATGACCCATTGCCATATATTGATGATTATGATTGTTTTATGAAAACAGGCCTTCACTTTATTCATGTCAATGCAAGATCACTTCTTCCTAAATTAGCAGAGATTAGGATTCTAGCTAACAAAATTAGGGCGGCAGTTATAACCATCTCTGAATCTTGGTTGGATGATACGGTGGCTGACGACGAGGTCAAAATAGATGGTTACAATATAAAACACTTAGATAGGAACAGAAAGGGTGGTGGAGTATGTGCCTACATTAGAAATGACTTAGCTTACAACCCAAGACCTGATTTAAATAACAATAAACTGGAGATTCTATGGTTTGAAGTGCTGCTTCCTAAGACCAAACCCATCTTAGTAGGAACTAGTTACCGCCCTCCTACCCAGGACCAGTTCTTAGAAGACTTTTCCAGAGTCTTGTCCGGAGTTGAAAACAATTGCGAGACAATAATACTGGGCGACTTCAATATCTGTTTTCAGCAGCAAAATAATGGGCTATGCAAAAGGTATAAGCAAATTCTAGGATTAAATAGTTACACTCAACTAATTAATACTCCAACCCGGATCACACAGTTCTCAGCCACCCTAACTGACCACATACTTTGTAACCACTCTGAGAACATTAGTCAGTCAGGCGTCATTACCACAGGTCTTAGTGATCATTTCATCATTTACTGCACCAGGAAAATCACTAGGGATAGGATAGGCCTACACAGGACAATAAAAATGAGGTCAACTAGAAACTACAGTAAAGAAACACTGGTAAATAGGCTACACAATTGTGACTGGACAGAGATAACAAGTTGCACAGACGTAAACGATGCCTGGGAAAAATTCAAAACAATGTTCACTACCATCCTTGATAATATTGTACCAGTTAAAGAGGTTAGGATTAAACGAAGAACTTAACCCTGGATGACTACTGAGATATTAGATAATATGAAATTCAGAGACCAGCTGCTAAAAAGATTTAAAGCAAACAGACAGGATATTGCAGCACTAAATGAATTCCAAAGGGTGAGGAACAGAGTACAGAGACTTATAAAAGGAGCAAAGGCAAAGCACTACTGCTCAAAAATTGAAGAGTATAAGCATAACCCCAGAAAGCTCTGGCAACAACTAAAACAGTTGGGGTATAGCCATAAGCCAATAGATAGGTCTAACATAGTACTCACTATCGATAATGAGGTATGCCACGAAACATCTAAGGTGGCAAATTGCTTTAATTCATACTACACATCTGTTGCATCAACACTAGTAAGTAAACTACCAGCTGCATCAAATACCTTTAACACAGACTCTGATAAGTTTCAAACATACTATACCAATAAAGGGGTAACCCCAAACAGTTGTCAACTAGTAAGTGTATCTCATGACTTTATTCAAAAAGAACTAAGCAGGTTAAACCCAACTAAGAGCACAGGTTATGATAACATCCCGTCTAAGTTCCTAAAAGATGGTGCTTCTGAACTGTCAATCCCTATTGCTCACATAATAAATCTATCAATCACCACTAATACCGTACCGGAGGGGTTCAAGGAGGCCAGAGTTACTCCTATCTTCAAGAAAAATAGTAGGTCTGATGTAAGCAACTATAGGCCTGTTAGTATACTCAGTATAATATCTAAAATTCTAAAGAGGGCGGTGTATTCTCAAGTAGTTAAGTACCTTAATGACAACAACATTCTCCATAGCTATCAATCGGGCTTTAGAAGATCCTATTCAACCGACACCTCCCTTATTAATCTGATGGATTACCTGAGAACTGAAATGTCAAAGGGGAACCTCATAGGTATGGTAACCTTAGACCTGCAAAAGGCCTTCGATACTGTCAACCACAATATATTATGTAATAAACTTCAAGCTATCGGTATAGGTTCTGTAGACTGGTTTAAGTCCTACCTTAGCAACAGGAGACAAATAGTCAAAATCAACAAAACAGAATCAGGACCCCTGCCGATAACATGTGGAGTTCCCCAAGGTAGTATTCTGGGTCCCTTATTATTCTTATGTTATGTCAATGATATGCCTATCAGTGTCAAGTGCAAACTCCTACTGTATGCAGATGACAGTGCTCTGTTAGTGTCAGGTAAAGACCCACAAGATATTGCTAATGTTTTAACCCTTTCAGGGTCCAAGGCCCAAATCTGGAGTCACGCACCAGTGTCCAAGAATTTTCAAAAAAAAAAAAATTGTTATTTTTTCTAATGAAATCGTAGAGAATTTTTTTGTGAAGGTAATAAAACAAAAAGTACAAAATTTGGTGGAAAATTGACGAAATTATGCTCTCGCGAATTTTGATGTGTCAGCGATATTTACGAATCGGCGATTTTGCCGACTTTGACTCCCATTTTAGGCCAATTACATTACTCCAATCAACCAAATTCTTAGCTATTTCACTAGTATTACTTCTATTCTATCGATTGAGCACAAGAAATCGCCAAGTCAACTGTTTCAACTACAAAATAAAGTGATCGGAAATTGTTAATTTGGCCAATTTAACACAAAGTTCAAAATATTCCAATTTCAAAATAGGGTCCAGAATGAACAATGTAGGCATTCCTGGCACTAAACTAACATTTCCTCTGTTCATTAGTTATGTTTTGAGGCTTTACAAATAAATTCCATTTTGATTTTTTATTCACATAATGAATTTTTATTCACACCAAAAAATAGAAGATTTACTGTTATGCAATAATGTAATAATTGTATAAATATCATCACCATATTTGTGAATGTATATTAGACCCACCAGCTGATGTGTATTAGACGTGTGAGGTCGTTTGTTTACTCTTGAATATCGGCAAAAATTTAACCTTTCTGCTACTTTGAGCTCAGTTTCAAGTCATTTCCAGTGCTAAAACCAATCAAAATCATCTCTATTTCTGTAATATCTCTACCATTCTATCAAATGAGACCAAGAAATCGCAAATACAACTATAAAAAACATACGAAAAAACACTGCAAAGTTGCTGTTTTAATCGAAAAATCATGATTTCATTTTTTTTCTCTCATTATACACAGTGTGCTGCAGGATCTGTTTTATGTGGTGCACACATACCACATAGATGTATTCTCTCATATCTAGGCCCAAATGTACCACTCACAGTTTATCAGAGTGAGCTGAGCTCATGGCGTAGATCTACGGTTTGGACCCTGAACGTAAAGCCGTAGATCTACGGGACGGACCCTGAAAGGGTTAACACTGGAACTGGAGTCCTGCAGCAAATGGTTAGTAGACAACAAACTATCATTACACCTAGGGAAAACTGAAGCCATTCTCTTTGGCACGAAACATAAACTGAGAAGGGTAAATAACTTTAATGTTCAATGTAATGGGGAGCCCATCACTTTGGTTTCATCAGTAAAATATTTGGGAATTCCCTTTGACCCATGCATGTCAGGAGAATTGATAGGGAACAGTGTAGTAAAGAAAGCGAATGCCAGACTGAAGTTCCTGTATAGACAAGCACAGTGTCTACCTACTGAGGCTCGCAGGACCCTATGTCTAGCCCTTATACAATGCCATATGGATTACGCTTGCTCTTCATGGTACTCTGCCTTGACAAAAAAACTGAAAGATAGACTGCAAATCACCCAGAACAAAATCGTAAGATTCATCCTGGGGCTGGGACCAAGAGAACATGTAGGCCAGGATGAATTACAGCAGTTGGATATGCTGAATGTTGAAGACAGAGTAAAACAACTGAAGCTAAATCATGTTTATAAAATTGCTCACAAACAGTGTCCAGAATATCTTGCTGTCAATTTTGTCAAGGTTGGGAACCAAAGCAATCATCGCACTAGGGGGAGAGAGCACAACTTTGTAGTACCCACAGTCATTGGCCAGGCTTCAAACACCTTTTATTGTACAGCAATAAAGGAATGGAACAGACTACCCACACATGTCAAAGCCAGTCATAGCATGAACCAGTTCAAGAAGAGTGCCAAAAGGTGTCTGATGAATGTAGCTACAGAAAGGGAGGGGAATGATTTTCTATTTTTTATCTAACATACGTGTAAATTTTACCTTATTCCTAGTAATGACCCTCGTATTGTAGATAGTCTTAATGACCCTCGTGTAGTAGTCTTTTTAGTATGATAATAAGATGTTATCTTCATTATAGAATAATAAGAAAATATTATAACCCTTATATTATAATAATAAGGTAAAAGGACCCCAATGGAAATAAGTCACTCTGTCTGACTTTTTTGGGTTATCCTAGGTTCTCTACACATATGCTGCTATGTATGATAATTCTATGTAACTGTATTTGTGTATACCTGAATAAACTTACTTACTTACTTACATTATTTGTGTACCAGAAATGGCCTTTTATAGCATAATGTTGTAACACAAGAAATATACATGAGGTGACTAAAATGCCAGGAGCAAGGGGCTAGTAACCCCTTCTCCTGTATAAATTACTAAGTGCAGGTCTTGGTCACATCCTCATTACATACATGCACTGAGGATGTGACCTAGGTACAGTGGACCCCCGGTTATCAGCCAGTTTGGTTATTGGCCAACTCGGTTATCAGCAGGTTTTTTCGGCTCCCGGTTATTGGCCGTTTTGGACGCATCCATCCGCCGGCTGGGGCAGCTTGCGCTTCAGTTTGGCTTTGTCTCTCAGTTGCTGAGGAAGTTTCCGCTCATACATCCAAACATTTCGCTTGTTTACCATTGTTTTTAGTGGTTTTTCTTGCAGTGCAACTGTGAAATAAGTGAAGATGGCTCCAAAGAAAGTTCCTAGTAAAGTTCCTGTGGTAAAAAAAGTGAGAAACACCATGGAATTTAAGCGTGAAGTGATAGAAAAGTTTAAGAGTGGTTTGAAGGTGGTGGAACTTGCCAGGATGTACAGCAAGAATAAATCAACAATTACAGCCATCCTGGCAAAGAAAGAACAAATCAAAGATGCTAGTGTTACAAAAGGAGTAACTTTTCTAACTAAACAAAGGCCACCAATAATGGAAGAGATGGAAAAGTTATTATTATTGTGGATTAAGGAAAAAGAATTAGTGGGAGACAGTGATGTGGAGTCGATCATTAGTGAGAAGGCAAAGCAGTTGCATGAGGATCTTGCAAAGAAAATGCCCGGAACAAGTGCTGCAGTTTGTGAATTTAGGGCCAGCAAAGGATGGTTTGATAGATTTAAGAAGCATAGTGGCATACAGTGTTGTAAGGCATGGTGAGGATGCAAGTTCTGACAAATGTGCAGCTGAAAAGTATGTTCATGAATTCCAGGACTATGTAAAGGCTGAAGGATTCGAACCCCAACAAGTTTTCAATTGTGACGAAACAGTCTTGTTTTGGAAGAAAATGCCAAACAGGACCTACATTACTCAGGAGGAAAAGGCACTGCCAGGACACAAGCCTATGAAAGACAGGCTTACTCTTTTGTTGTGTGGTAATGCTAGTGGGGATTTCAAAGTGAAGCCTTTACTGGTGTATCACTCTGAAAATCCCAGAATGTTTAAGAAAAACAATGTCATGAAGAATAGATTGTGTGTGATGTGGAAAGCTAATCATAAGGCATGGATCACAAGGCAAATTTTCAAAGAGTAGGTTAATGATGTGTTTGGCTCGTGTGAAAAAATACCTCCTGGAAAAGAGACTGCCACTCAAGTGCCTCCTGGAACTGGATAATGCTCCTGCACATCCTCCAGACTTGCAAGACCAAGTGTTTAGGTACTTCAGTTTCATCACAGTGAAGTTCTTGCCTCCTAGCACCACTCCTCTCCTCCAGTCCATGGACCAGCAGGTCATTTCTAATTTCAAAAAACTCTACACAAAAGCAGTGTTTCAAAAGTGCTTTAAAGTGACCTCGGACACTCAGTTGACCCTAAGACAGTTCTGGAGGAATCACTTCACTATCCTCCACTGCATAAGCCTTATAGGTAAGGCTTGGGAGGGAGTGACTTCCAGGACTTTGAACTCTGCTTGGAGCAAACTGTGGCCAGATTGTGTCCAAGAGAGGGATTTTGAACGGTTTAGGGATGAGTGGCAGGGATGTGGAAGAGTTGGTGGAGGACCACAGGGAAGAGCTAACCATTGAAGAGCTGCAAGAGCTTCATCTCGAACAGCAACAGACTAGCTGAGGAACCTGCTTCAGAAGAGGAGGAAGAGGGAGTGAAGGAAGTGCCTTCTTCAGAGATTAAAGAGGTGTGTGCAATGTGGACTAGGGTGCAAGCTTTTGTAGAGAAACACCACTATGACAAAGCTGTAACAAGCCATATCTGCAACATGTTTAGTGATAAAACCCTGTCCCACTCCAGGGAAATCTTAAAGAGATGCCAGAAACAGAGCACTCTGGGCAGTTATTTTGTGAGACAAGGGTCCAGTGACTCTCAAGCTGGTCTTAGTAGCAATAAAAGACAGAGAAGGGAAGTAACCCCAGAGAAGGCTTTGCTACCTTAAGTCTTCATGGAGGGGGATTCCCCTTCCAAACACTAACTCCTCCCTCTTTCCTCCTCCCTATCTTCCAGAAGCCAGTACAGTGGACCCCCGGTTAACGATATTTTTTCACTCCAGAAGTATGTTCAGGTGCCAGTACTGACCGAATTTGTTCCCATAAGAAATATTGTGAAGTAGATTAGTCCATTTCAGACCCCCAAACATACACATACAAACGCACTTACATAAATACACTTACATAATTGGTCACATTCGGAGGTAATCGTTATGCGGGGGTCCACTGTATTAGCCTTCAATAATGGTTTGTAATACTTACATAATTGTTAAAAAAAAAATTATTTTTTGTGAATATTTTTGTTTGTAACGGATTAATTGTATTTCCATTAATTCTTATGGGAAATATTATTTCGGTTATCGGCCATTTTGGTTATTGGCCGACCTTCTGGAACGGATTACGGCCGATAACTGGGGGTCTACTGTATCTATGAAGATGAAGACCATACCTATACTGGAAACGGTGACCTAGTACAGTGGAACCTCAGTACACAAACAGCTCCCTACTCAAACAAAGCTCAGCAGTCAACCAAACAAACACAACCTGTCAAAACTTCACTGTAAACTATTTCATGTTTCTTAGCATTTTATGGTGTTTTTTTTTATATTATTTGTATAAATAAGTCACCATGAGGCCTACAAAGATTAGTGACAACAATCAACCAAAAAGAAAATTAGTTGCAAAGAATTTTTTCAATACACGAACGGATCGGCACTCAAACAGCCTTCTGGAATGAATTACGTTCAAGTACCAAGGTTCCATTGTATTCTGTAGTGAAGGTAACTTACCTGGGCTTGGGGATCTGACTCAGTTCCTCTTCCATCAGTTGTATGTTCTCTAGATCTTCCGCCTTCTTCTTCTTGCCATCTTTGATTTTGTATTTCTTCAGCAAGGTTTCTTCCTTTAAAATTAAACTGAATCAGAAGTGACAATTATCCTGGAAATAATGCTCTCACCTGGCTAGCATAAATGTAAAAAGTAACTCTAAGTAAACTTATAAACTTTTGATTAAACAACACCCACACAATCCTACACAAACAAACCCTACACACATACACAACCCCACACACACGTACACAAACAACCCCGCCTGCACGACCCTGAACACACAACACATACAACCCTACACACACTACACACACAACCCTGCCCACATGACCCTGAACACACATACACAACCCCACACACATGTACACAAACAACCCCGCCTGCACGACCCTGGACACACAACACATACAATCCCACACACACACAGTGCAGACAACACCCACACAACCACACACACAACACAAGACACAATACATATATGCAACCCAAGAAACAACACACACAATCACACAACACACAAACAACACACACACAATCACACAACACACAAACAACACACACACAATCACACAACACACAAACAACACACACACAATCACACAATACACAAACAACACACACACAATCACACAATACACAAACAACACACACACAATCACACAACACACAAACAACACACACACAATCACACAACACACAAACAACACACACACAATCACACAACACACAAACAACACACAGCACCCACACACACACACACAATCACAAAACACACAAACAACACACAGCACACACACACATACACACACACACACACACACACACACACACACACACACACACACACACACACACACACACAATACTCACTAATAATAATGATAATAATTTGGGATTTTACAATTCTTGAGCTTCTGTTCTTTCACAAAATTTATTCATCAGCATCTCCACATCAAACCATAAATACAACCATTTTTTTTTATGAGCATGAGAGGAAATATCTTTGATAATGTAAGCATTAATCTTTACCTTTTCACAAACAGTAATTAATCATCAATCAATATTATTACACTACTCATAAAATGTGAAATTTTTAATACAATTTTTTAAAAGAGAAATTAAGAAAAATAATGCATGTAAAAGCAGAAAAAATATGTGTTTCTGTAACCAGTTTTATATACTAAAAACTCACCATGCAGTGTTTTTTATCTATGTATGACCCCCAGGCCATCAAATATTGAGTGACTGATATTACCACAGTCAGTATTATTGAAATCTCCACCATAGACATCTTGCGTGCCTTTCGATAGTAGTAGATGGCCGAGCGCCAATCAGGCAAGCCGTCAATCAGCAACTGGTCATAATGTGCACGCTGCTCTTCGTCCCGCAGTATTTCATAAACAGATACAAGCTGAAGCAAAATTTGATATCAAATCTTTTGCCTTGTTTGAGATGTGGCCAAATAATAATGATAGTAGAACAATATTTTATTTCAGAATGATACAATGTTTGTACAGCGATGGGTAACATTTAGGTGTACACGCAAAAAACATTCCCTTTCTTATTCAGAGAATTTCAGGCGAATTTAAACCTAACTTAAGACTAAAAGGGCAATACCTAATTGTTTGCTTTATATACGGTCTCTTAAGAGGTCAAAATAAAAAGATGGGAATTACAAAGAGGGGAAACAAGCATATCAAAACATTATTTAACCCATTTATCATATTTAATTTTCTTCTTTCAACAAACCAACCATATTCTACCGAGGCAGGGTGGCCCAAAGAGAAAAATTTAGCAATGTATACGAGAGAAGGGGTTACTAGCCCCTAGCTCCGGCATTTTAGTCGCCTCTTACGACATGCATGCCTTACTGAGGAAAAATTTCTGTTCCACTTCCCCATGGAGAAAAGTGGAAATAAACAAGTACAAGAACTAGGAAAGAAAATAGAAGAAAACCCAGAGGGGTGTGTATATATATGCTTGTATATGCAAGTGTAGTGTGACCTTCTTCTTTCTTCTTTCAACACACCGGCCGCATCCCACCAAGGCGGGGTGGCCCAAAAGGAAAAACAGAAGTTTCTCCTTTCACATTTAGTAATATATACAGGAGAAGGGGTTACTAGCCCATTGCTCCCAGCATTTTAGTCGCCTCTTACAACACGCATGGCTTACGGAGGAAGAATTCTGCTCCACTTCCCCATGGAGATAAGAGGAAATAGACAAGAACAAGAACTAGAAAGAAAATAGAAGAAAACTCAGAGGGGTATGTATATATATGCTTGTACATGTATGTGTAGTGTGATCTAAGTGTAAGTAGAAGTAGCAAGATGTACCTGAAATCTTGCATGTTTATGAAACAGAAAAAAGGACACCAGCAATCCTACCATCATGTAAAACAATTACAGGCTTCCGTTTTACACTCACTTGGCAGAACAGTAGTACCCCCCTGGGGATTTCCTGACTACCAACCTACTACCACAGGATGGTAGTACCTCCCTGGGTGGTTCCTGTCTACCAACCTACTACCACAGGATGGTAGTACCTCCCTGGGAGGGTTGCTGTCTACCAACCTACTGCCACAGGATGGTAGTACCTCCCTGGGGGGTTGCTGTCTACCAACCTACTACCATAGGATGGTAGTACCTCCCTGGGGGGTTGCTGTCTACCAACCTACTACCACAGGATGGTAGTACCTCCCTGGGTGGTTCCTGTCTACCAAAATACCACAGGATAGTAGTACCTCCCTGGGTGGTTCCTGTCTACCAACCTAATACCACAGGATGGTAGTACCTCCCTGGGTGGTTGCTGTCTACCAACCTACTACCAGAGGATGGTAGTACCTCCCTGGGGGGTTCCTGTCTACCAACCTACTACCACAGGATGGTAGTACCTCCCTGGGGGGTTGCTGTCTACCAACCTACTACCACAGGATGGTAGTACCTCCCTGGGGGGGTTGCTGTCTACCAACCTACTACCACAGGATGGTAGTACCTCCCTGGGTGGTTGCTGTCTACCAGCCTACTACCACAGGATGGCAGTACCTCCCTGGGTGGTTGTTGTCTACCAACCTACTACCACAGGATGGTAGTACCTCCCTGGGGGGTTCCTGTCTACCAACCTACTACCACAGGATGGTAGTACCTCCCTGGGGGGGTTGCTGTCTACCAACCTACTACCACAGGATGGTAGTACCTCCCTGGGTGGTTGCTGTCTACCAACCTACTACCACAGGATGGCAGTACCTCCCTGGGTGGTTGTTGTCTACCAACCTACTACCACAGGATGGTAGTACCTCCCTGGGGGGTTGCTGTCTACCAACCTACTACCACAGGATGGTAGTACCTCCATGGGTGGTTGCTGTCTACCAACCTACTACCACAGGATGGTAGTACCTCCCTGGGGGGTTGCTGTCTACCAACCTACTACCACAAGATGGTAGTGCCTCCATGGGTGGTTGCTGTCTACCAACCTACTACCACAGGATGGTAGTACCTCCCTGGGTGGTTGCTGTCTACCAACCTACTACCACAGGATGGTAGTACCTCCCTTGGTGGTTGTTATCTACCAACCTACTACCACAGAATGGTAGTACCTCCCTTGGTGGTTGTTATCTACCAACCTACTACCACAGGATGGTAGTACCTCCCTTGGTGGTTGTTGTCTACCAACATACTACCACAGGATGGTAGTACCTCCCTGGGTGGTTCCTGTCTACCAACCTACTACCACAGGATGGTAGTACCTCCCTTGGCAGTTGTTGTCTACCAACATACTACCACAGGATGGTAGTACCTCCCTGGGTGGTTGTTGTCTACCAACCTACTACCACAGGATGGTAGTACCTCCCTGGGTGGTTCCTGTCTACCAACCTACTACCACAGGATGGTAGTACCAACCTGGGTGGTTCCTGTCTACCAACCTACTACCACAGGATGATAGTACCTCCCTTGGTGGTTGTTGTCTACCAACCTACTACTACAGGATGGTAGTACCAACCTGGGTGGTTCCTGTCTACCAACCTATTACCACAGGATGGTAGTACCTCCCTTGGTGGTTCCTGTCTACCAACCTATTACCACAGGATGGTAGTACCAACCTGGGTGGTTCCTGTCTACCAACAACCTATTACCACTGAATTAAAAGTGAATTTCTGGAGCTGCTAAAGCACACAATCTATTGCCATCTATTATGCAACAAATGTTATTGCTGTGTCAACCTACATAGTGCAGATAATTAGAAAAATGGGAAGAATGAAATATAGTTGATATCAACCATGTTTGAAGTAATTATATTATTATTATAATCAACGGGAAGCGCTAAACCCGTAGGATTATACAGCGCCTGGGGGGGATGTGGAAGGCATTCAGGCTTAATTCGGGGAACTGGAGCACAGATCCAATTCCCTAAATCAAGAGCCCCTCACCAACATCAAGGAACCTTCCCTGAGGGGTGAACTAATTATAAAAATCATTAGTAACTTCAGACAATACTCAGAGAGTTTCAGTTTCTATTTCATAATAACTAATCTGGAAGTTCTCTACCGAAGTGTGTAAATATAAAAATAATTCATAATTTTACTTCATATTTTATCCCAATTTGTCTTAATGCTATTTGGCAGTGATTTGAAGGCTGGTAATCTTTCATTTTTTGCTTATTTTTCCATGGAGAAGTTCCTGATGATGCCCTCATAAAGTACAGTGGTAACTTGGTACTCGAACTCCTCCCAACTCGACCAATTATGTAAGTGTATTTTTGTAAGTGCTCTTGTGAGTGTATTTTTGGGGGTCTGAAATGGATTAATCTAATTTGTGTTATTCCTTATGGGAACAAATTCATTCGGTAATGGCATGTGAACAGCCTTCTGGAACGAATTAAGTTCGTAACCCAAGGTGCCACTGTATAACAATTTCAAAGTCAACATAATTGGTAAGATACGATGTAGCCCAAAATGCCTAGCCATGCTAGATGTTCTAGTGGCCCCCTCTGTAATTAGTATTTTACTACATGTAAACTACACAATAACCAAATTCTGTAAACTCAGCATTGTAATCCTTGAATGATTTAGAAAACTGACAATTTGAAGTATTAGACACTTGTTCAACATATGGTAACCTTTACTACGGGAATGTTCTGCCAGCCAGTGGCTTCTTTAGCCCATTACAGGTAAGAACGCTGGAAGATGAGGAGGAGTTTTGGGTAATCAGTCCCTTAACCACAATACAGACTCCCAAAGTGTCTCATTCTTCATCAATAGCAAGGTTCATTTATACTGGAGTCTTACCTGCCTAAATTTCTCCTCCGCATCAGGAGAATCATTCTTGTCGGGATGAGTGAGAAGTGAGAGTCTTCGATAAGCTTTCTTGATCTCCGATAATGGAGCATCCTGTTGGAAATCACATACAATTACTGCACTACAATAAGTAAGTAAGTAAATTTATTCAGGTATACATAAATACAATTACATAGATTATCATACATAGCAGCATATGTGTAGAGAACCTGGAATAACCCAAAAAAGTCAGATAAAGTGATATTTTCATAAATGGAGATAAACATATGCATGAGATAATAAATCAATTTTATAATATACATTGCATATACTGCATTTTCCAGTATATAAGATGATGTTTCCAGCAACTGTAACGTAATGTTAATAAACAGCTGGTAAAGCGTAACACAAAACCTACCCTTGACCCTGACCTTGAGCATATGAGGTCAAGGGTGATTTTCAAAGACTTTTTGTGCAGTAAAAAGCTCACTTTATATGCCAGAAAATACCTTATTTAAAGGCATTTCCAAAGTACTTCACAACATTTAGTACAGGTGCAACATGAATTTTCTGGACACTGATGGTCTGAAACCATACAAATTTACGAGCAGAAACTTGAAACTCCCGCGGCAGTGTACATATTTACCACCAAACTGTGCGTCACTAATCCAACCCCAAGACCAAGGAATACTGTGCTCTCTAAAGGCGGAAAAATCAGTAATATAGAAAGGTTTTGGAATCGGAGGTCCAGAAAATCAATGTTGTATCTGAATATCAAATTTTCTACATAACCTACTATTGACTAACCTTTAATTCCTGTTTACCTAAAACCTTATGATGGGTTTAATAAGAATACTTAGTAAAGCAGTTTTCTTTAGGTTATTATATACACAAGTGAACCTCCGAATTGACAAGAGTTAAGTTTGTGCAGGAGGCCCTCCATATTCGTGAGGGTTAGGGGAACAAGAACCTAGCGAATCTTCAAGATTTGCGAATGTCTGTTGTGCAAATATGATGTATGGAAATATAATAATACTGTACTGTAGTGTTTGTGGATGTTTTGATGCGCAAATATATTGTAGGGAAATATAATGATAGCATTTACATAGCCTAACAATACTGCTTCCTAAACCTATTGAACCACGAACAATCATAAAACACATGAAAACATCATAAAATATTGTATATACATGTTATGCTGGGCTTGATGAATGTTCGAAGCTCGCGAAAGTGGAACTTGCTGTAAATTTTAACTCGCAACTCGTGCAAAATTCCACATCTGGTGGATACATTAGTGGTTTTTGGGGATTCTCTTCCACACTGCCCATTGTCAGACCAGGTCTTCTGTGTTGGAAGGGAAAAATGGCATTACAGGATTAAGAACTATTTAATAGCATGGTGGAAAGTACAGGTATGTATGGGCCCCACTTTGCAGCGCTTCACTTCACAGTGTTTCACTAATACAGCAGTTTCAATTATAGCCATTCTTCATTTGTTTAAGACTTTCTACAATAAATATATTTACTCTAAGCTAAGTGTGAAAACATGATGGAGTAAACATGTTATCAGGTGAGGTGAGAGTGAGAGAATGAGAGGGTGTGTGAGAGAATGAGAGGGTGTGTGAGAGAATGAAAGGGTGTGAGAGAATGAGAGGGTTTGTGAAAGAATGAGAGGGTATGTGAGAGAATGAGAGGGTGTGTGAAAGAATGAGAGGGTGTGTGAAAGAATGAGAGGGTGTGTGAAAGAATGAGAGGGTGTGTGAAAGAATGAGAGGGTGTGTGAAAGAATGAGAGGGTATGTGAGAGAATGAGAGGGTGTGTGAGAATGAGAGGGTGTGTGAAAGAATGAGAGGGTATGTGAGAATGAGAGGGTGTGTGAAAGAATGAGAGGGTATGTGAAAATGAGAGGGTGTGTGAGAATGAGAGGGTGTGTGAAAGAATGAGAGGGTATGTGAGAATGAGAGGGTGTGTGAAAGAATGAGAGGGTATGTGAGAATGAGAGGGTGTGTGAAAGAATGAGAGGGTGTGCGAAAGAATGAGAGGGTGTGAGAAAATGAGAGGGTATGTGAAAGAATGAGAGGGTGTGTGAAAGAATGAGAGGGTGTGTGAAAGAATGAGAGGGTATGTGAAAGAATGAGAGGGTGTGTGAAAGAATGAGAGGGTATGTGAGAATGAGAGGGTGTGTGAAAGAATGAGAGGGTATGTGAAAGAATGAGAGGGTGTGAGAGAATGAGAGGGTATGTGAAAGAATGAGAGAGTGTGTGAAAGAATGAGAGGGTGTGAGAGAATGAGAGGGTATGTGAAAGAATGAGAGGGTGTGTGAAAGAATGAGAGGGTATGTGAAAGAATGAGAGGGTATGTGAAAGAATGAGAGGGTATGTGAGAATGAGAGGGTGTGTGAGAATGAGAGGGTGTGTGAAAGAATGAGAGGGTATGTGAGAGAATGAGAGGGTGTGTGAGAGAATGAGAGGGTGTGTGAAAGAATGAGGGTGTGAAAGAATGAGAGGGTGTGTGTGAATGAGAGGGTGTGTGAAACAATGAGAGGGTATGTGAGAATGAGAGGGTGTGTGAAAGAACGAGAGGGTATGTGAGAGAATAAGAGGGTGTGTGAGAGAATGAGAGGGTGTGTGAAAGAATGAGAGGGTGTGAAAGAATGAGAGGGTGTGTGAAAGAATGAGCGGGTGTTTGAAAGAATGAGAGGGTATGTGAGAATGAGAGGGTGTGTGAAAGAATGAGAGGGTATGTGAGAAAATGAGAGAGTGAGAGAATGAGAGGGTGTGAGAGAATGAGAGGGTGTGAGAATGAGAGGGTGTGTGAGAGAAGGAGAGGGTGTGAGAGAATGAGAGGGTGTGAGAATGAGAGGGTGTGTGAGAGAAGGAGAGGGTGTGAGAGAATGAGAGGGTGTGTGAAAGAATGAGAGGGTATGTGAGAAAATGAGAGGGTGAGAGAATGAGAGTGTGTGAGAGAATGTGGTGAGAGAATGAGAGGGTGTGTGCAAGAATGAGAGGGTGTGTGAGAGAATGAGAGTGTGTGAGAGAATGAGAGGGTGTGTGAGAGAATGAGAGGGTGTGTGAGAGAATGAGAGGGTGTGTGAGAGAATGAAAGGGTGTGAGAGAATGAGGGTGTGTGAGAGAATGAGAGGGTGTGAGAATGAGAGGGTGTGAGAGAGAATGAGAGGGTGTGAGAGAATGAGAGGGTGTGTAAGAGAATGAGAGGGTGTGTGAGAGAATGAGAGGGTATGTGAGAGAATGAGAGGGTGTGTGAGAGAATGAGAGGGTGTGTGAGAGAATGAGAGGGTGTGTGAGAGAATGAGAGGGTGTGTGAGAGAATGAGAGGGTGTGAGAGAGAATGAGAGGGTGTGTGAGAGAATGAGAGGGTGTGTGAGAGAATGAGAGGGTGTGAGAGAGAATGAGAGGGTGTGTGAGAGAATGAGAGGGTGTGAGAGAGAATGAGAGGGTGTGAGAGATAATGAGAGGGTGTGAGAGAATGAGAGGTTGTGTGAGAAAATGAAAGGGTGTGAGAATGAGAGGGTGTTTGAGAGAATGAGAGGGCATGAAAAAGAATGAGTGAGTGAGAGAGTGAAAGCGTGAGTAAGTCAGGTTAAATTCCCTGGATCAAGAGCCCCTCACTATCATCAAGGTATCAACATACAATAATAATAATAATCATAATAGTAATAATAATAATAATTAATAATTAACAAATAATAATAATAATAATAAAAGTAATAATAATAAAAAAAAAAAAAATAATAATAATAATAATAATAATAATAATAATAATAATAATAATAATAATAATAATAATAATAATAATAATAATAATAATAATAATAATAATAATAATAATCTCACCTGAGTCACTCCCAGCAACTCGTAAAAATTTTGGTTGACCTCTTCTATGGTGTCGAAAAACTGCATCTCCTGGGCACTCCACCCCTGTGTTGGAGTTACCACCATCATCCCCACCACCACACAACACCACCACCTCACCAACATTATCCTCCACTTCCTCTCCACCACTTCACATGGACTCAAAAAAAAAAAAAAGCCACAATCTGAACCCAGCAACACCAGGTGACTCGACCCCCGGCAGCAAGTGCTGACACTCACACCTTCACTACATCATCCTGCTACTTCTTACTGATGTAGGATGTCAGGAAATGTGATAAATGAGGGATGTGAGGAGGTGGAGGAGGATAAATAACGTAAATAATGAGAGTAACGTGTTAACCAGCCTGACGGTGCTCAGCTGCTGAGGTAAACAATGGCCGTCGTACATTATGTATTATAAAAACGTAACTTTGTATCTTGTCGTACCTTGTTATGTCAATTCAATTCAATTCAAAGTTAACTTTGGAGTCCAGTCCCTGGACCAATTATGTACCTCTGTAATCTTTTGACTACCGCCCACAGGATGGGTATGGGGTGCATAATAAAGATATTAAACTAACTAACTAAACTTCAAAGTTTATTCTCTATAAGTATTACAATGCTGAGTTTACAGAATTTGGTTATTGTGTGGTTTACATGTAGTAAAATAATAATTACAGAGTGTACCACTGGAACACCTAGCATGGCTAGGCATTACAGAGTGTACCACTGGAACACCTAGCATGGCTGGCCATTACAGAGTGTACCACTGGAACACCTAGCATGGCTAGGCATTACAGAGTGTACCACTAGAACACCTAGCATGGCTAGGCATTACAGAGTGTACCACTAGAACACCTAGCATGGCTAGGCATTACAGAGTGTACCACTGGAACACCTAGCATGGCTAGGCATTACAGAGTGTACCACTAGAACACCTAGCATGGCTGGGCATTACAGAGTGTACCACTAGAACACCTAGCATGGCTAGGCATTACAGAGTGTACCACTGGAACACCTAGCATGGCTAGGCATTACAGAGTGTACCACTAGAACACCTAGCATGGCTAGGCATTACAGAGTGTACCACTAGAACACCTAGCATGGCTAGGCATTACAGAGTGTACCACTAGAACACCTAGCATGGCTAGGCATTACAGTGTACCACTAGAACACCTAGCATGGCTAGGCATTACAGAGTGTACCACTGGAACACCTAGCATGGCTAGGCATTACAGAGTGTACCACTAGAACACCTAGCATGGCTGGGCATTACAGAGTGTACCACTAGAACACCTAGCATGGCTAGGCATTACAGAGTGTACCACTAGAACACCTAGCATGGCTGGGCATTACAGAGTGTATCACTAGAACACCTAGCATGGCTAGGCATTACAGAGTGTACCACTAGAACACCTAGCATGGCTAGGCATTACAGAGTGTACCACTAGAACACCTAGCATGGCTAGGCATTACAGAGTGTACCACTAGAACACCTAGCATGGCTGGGCATTACAGAGTGTACCACTAGAACACCAAGCATGGCTAGGCATTACAGAGTGTACCACTAGAACACCTAGCATGGCTAGGCATTACAGAGTGTACCACTGGAACACCTAGCATGGCTAGGCATTACAGAGTGTACCACTAGAACACCTAGCATGGCTGGGCATTACAGAGTGCACCACTGGAACACCTAGCATGGCTAGGCATTACAGAGTGTACCACTGGAACACCTAGCATGGCTAGGCATTTCGGGCAGACTTAGTTTAATTCTTAATTTTAAAATATTACAAATTATGAGGTAAGTTGGTATTATGGCTAAGTGACTAAATACTAGTTTGTGAGTTTAGCAATGTGAATGCTTTTGTTTTGGCACAGTACATAGTTTCAATATTGGAGTATCACAGGATTCATTATTTTAAGATTGAGATTAATATTTCTGTTTATGGTCAAATGGGTGAGTGAGTGTAAGTGTGAACCACCAGGTGGTATTCGTGTAGTTAGTTGTCTATATCTACAAGTACATGTACAAGGTGTACAAGTACATGTACAAGGTATACAAGTACATGTACAAGGTATACAAGTACATGTACAAGGTATACCAGTACATGTACAAGGTATACAAGTACATGTACAAGGTATACCTGTACAAGGTATATCAGTACATGTACAAGGTATACCTGTACAAGGTATATCAGTACATGTACAAGGTATACCTGTACAAGGTATATCAGTACATGTACAAGGTATACCAGTACATGTACAAGGTATACAAGATGTATGCACAAGGCTTATTCCTCTAAGAAAAAGGAGGTGTAGATGTAAAACAGAAAGAGACAGGCGCTCCCTTTACAGGCGACGGAAAAGAATAACAGAGCGGCTAAAAGAGGTCAATATATCTGAAATGCGTAGGGAGACACTGGTCAGAGAAATAGCAAGCATCGAACTTAAGCTAAAAGAATCCTTTAGGAGTCAGGAATCGTGGGAAGAACTAAAAGCCATAAATGAAATCGAAAGAAACCCAAAGTATTTCTTCTCCTATGCCAAATCAAAATCGAGAACAACGTCCAGTATTGGGCCCCTACTTAAACAAGATGGGTCCTACACAGATGACAGCAAGGAAATGAGTGAGCTACTCAAGTCCCAATATGACTCAGTTTTTAGCAAGCCGCTAACCAGACTGAGAGTCGAAGATCAAAATGAATTTTTTATGAGAGAGCCACAAAATTTGATTAACACAAGCCTATCCGATGTTATCCTGACGCCAAATGACTTCGAACAGGCGATAAATGACATGCCCATGCACTCTGCCCCAGGGCCAGACTCATGGAACTCTGTGTTCATCAAGAACTGCAAGAAGCCCCTATCACGAGCCTTTTCCATCCTATGGAGAGGGAGCATGGACACGGGGGTCGTCCCACAGTTACTAAAAACAAAAGACATAGCCCCACTCCACAAAGGGGGCAGTAAAGCAACAGCAAAGAACTACAGACCAATAGCACTAACATCCCATATCATAAAAATCTTTGAAAGGGTCCTAAGAAGCAAGATCACCACCCATCTAGAAACCCATCAGTTACACAACCCAGGGCAACATGGGTTTAGAACAGGTCGCTCCTGTCTGTCTCAACTATTGGATCACTACGACAAGGTCCTAAATGCACTAGAAGACAAAAAGAATGCAGATGTAATATATACAGACTTTGCAAAAGCCTTCGACAAGTGTGACCATGGCGTAATAGCGCACAAAATGCGTGCTAAAGGAATAACAGGAAAAGTCGGTCGATGGATCTATAATTTCCTCACTAACAGAACACAGAGAGTAGTCAACAGAGTAAAGTCCGAGGCAGCTACGGTGAAAAGCTCTGTTCCACAAGGCACAGTACTCGCTCCCATCTTGTTCCTCATCCTCATATCCGACATAGACAAGGATGTCAGCCACAGCACCGTGTCTTCCTTTGCAGATGACACCTGAATCTGCATGACAGTGTCTTCCATTGCAGACACTGCAAAGCTCCAGGCGGACATCAACCAAATCTTTCAGTGGGCTGCAGAAAACAATATGAAGTTCAACGATGAGAAATTTCAATTACTCAGATATGGTAAACATGAGGAAATTAAATCTTCATCAGAGTACAAAACAAATTCTGGCCACAAAATAGAGCGAAACACCAACGTCAAAGACCTGGGAGTGATTATGTCGGAGGATCTCACCTTCAAGGACCATAACATTGTATCAATCGCATCTGCTAGAAAAATGACAGGATGGATAATGAGAACCTTCAAAACTAGGGATGCCAAGCCCATGATGACACTCTTCAGGTCACTTGTTCTATCTAGGCTGGAATATTGCTGCACACTAACAGCACCTTTCAAGGCAGGTGAAATTGCTGACCTAGAAAATGTACAGAGAACCTTCACGGCGCGCATAACGGAGATAAAACACCTTGCATAACAATATGCAATAATAATATTTTACTATCTGTTAAAATATTATTGAGTATTATTTTAGAAAGTAGAAAATGTACATAATTATACCAGCTGCAAGGAAGCTAATATGGATTTATTAATTATGAAAATTAGTAATTTATGCTCGATTTTTACCTCAAATTTTGCCAAAATAAGTGAACGGTTTGTTAATTAAGCCGTATTTCTGACCACAATGGTAACAAGTCACTTTGACTTTTGAGGGGGTTATACTGCTGGGTAATTTACATATACGTTATTATATATGATAATTATGTGTACTAAACAACTTATTAAGTTACCTGTGCCTAAATAACTTACTAACTTACCTGTGCCTAAACAACTTACTAACTTACCTGTGCCTAAATAACTTACTAACTTACCTGTGCCTAAATAACTTACTAACTTACCTGTGCCTAAATAACTTAATGACAACTTAAAAACACGTCACATCCAAGTCTGTCATAAAGGTGACTGATGTACGATAAAGATCATACTTGCTCTCATTACTTTCACTTCTCAATTACTAAGAAAAACCTTCAACAGCGGGCAGCAGCACTTTCTGTCAACCCTCTGACTGATTTATACTGTAACTTACAGCCAGGCTTTAAACGATGAGATATTACGAAGATTACAATGGATACAAGTCACTTTGATTTTTGGGTTATCGTGGTGGGTAATTTACATGTTACTATGCAAAACTAGCATGGGGGGGAGTTGAATGATAGATCTAGGGCTTTCATGTTGCAATCAATACATCATCAGGAGCTTGCAATGTTGCAGAAAAGACCAGAAGGTCCAAGCAAAAACCCGCGTCAGGAAACACTTGTCCTCTTTCCTGACCAATCTTACCTAACCTAACCTAATTCAGCCCAAGCCCATGTTTCAGTCTCCAGAACTGCGGTGGTGTACGCCTTTATTTAGGCTGAGGGACTGATTACCTTCATCAGAGTACAAAACAAATTCTGGCCACAAAATAGAGCGAAACACCAACGTCAAAGACCTGGGAGTGATCATGTCGGAGGATCTCACCTTCAAGGACCATAACATTGTATCAATCGCATCTGCTAGAAAAATGACAAGATGGATAATGAGAACCTTCAAAACTAGGGAGGCCAAGCCCATGATGACACTCTTCAGGTCACTTGTTCTATCTAGGCTGGAATATTGCTGCACACTAACAGCACCTTTCAAGGCAGGTGAAATTGCTGACCTAGAAAATGTACAGAGAACCTTCATGGCGCGCATAACGGAGATAAAACACCTCAATTACTGGGAGCGCTTGAGGTTCCTAAACCTGTATTCCCTGGAACGCAGGCGGGAGAGATACATGATTATAT
This sequence comes from Cherax quadricarinatus, assembly GCF_038502225.1. NCBI lineage: Eukaryota > Metazoa > Arthropoda > Malacostraca > Decapoda > Parastacidae > Cherax > Cherax quadricarinatus. Next base: position 8,427,908 of record NC_091380.1, on the reverse strand, counting down.
ACACCTGGAAAATCCTAGAGGGACTAGTACCGAACTTGCACACGAAAATCACTCACTACGAAAGCAAAAGACTTGGCAGACGATGCAACATCCCCCCAATGAAAAGCAGGGGTGTCACTAGCACGTTAAGAGACCATACAATAAGTGTCAGGGGCCCGAGACTGTTCAACTGCCTCCCAGCATACATAAGGGGGATTACCAACAGACCCCTGGCAGTCTTCAAGCTGGCACTGGACAAGCACCTAAAGTCGGTTCCTGACCAGCCGGGCTGTGGCTCGTACGTTGGTTTGCGTGCAGCCAGCAGTAACAGCCTGGTTGATCAGGCTCTGATCCACCAGGAGGCCTGGTCACAGACCGGGCCGCGGGGGCGTTGACCCCCGGAACTCTCTCCAGGTAAACTCCAGGTCTGCTGTTACCAGTTTCAACACCATCATCCAGACTGAGGGACTGATTACCCTGACTTCTACTCTTACCAGTTTCAACACCATCATCCAGACTGAGGGACTGATTACCTCACATTCTTTACTGACAACGTTTCGCTTATACATAAGAACATAAGAAAGGAGGAACACTGCAGCAGGCCTGTTGGCCCATACTAGGCAGGTCCTTTACAATCAATCCCACTAACAAAACATTTGCCCAACCCAATTTTCAATGCTACCCAAGAAATAATATCTGATAGCTATCCACTCATTTGCAAGTCCCACTCAAATCCAACCCCTCGCACTCATAAGATAAGATTTCGTTTGGATTTTTAACCCCGGAGGGTTAGCCACCCAGGATAACCCAAGAAAGTCAGTGCGTCATCGAGGACTGTCTAACTTATTTCCATTGGGGTCCTTAATCTTGTCCCCCAGGATGCGACCCACACCAGTCGACTAACACCCAGGTACCTATTTGCTGCTAGGTGAACAGGACAACAGGTGTAAGGAAACGTGTCGAAATGTTTCCACCCGCCGGGAATCGAACCCGGGCCCTCCGTGTGTGAAGCGGGAGTTTTAGCCACCAGGCCACCGGGCCACCATATATTTATCCAACCTAAATTTGAAACAGTGGACTTTATCAAATCGCAAACAGACCCGATCTGTTTATAACTTGATAAAGCCCACTCTGTGAGCGAAACGTTGTTAATAAATAATAAAAATGGAAACATAAACACATATGCAGTTTAATGTGATCCTTTATTGACAACGTTTCGCCCACACAGTGGGCTTTTTCAAGTCACAAACAGATCTACCTGGGGTGGAAGGTACGTGAGTATTTATAGTCAGGTTCAGAATGTTGAGGTCAGGTGGAGGATGCTGCATCTGTAAAGTAAAAGGACACAAGTGCAACTAATGTGACATTTATTGCGGCAACGTTTCGCTCTCCAGGAGCTTTATCAAGCCATTACAAACAATACATGGACACAGAGGGTATATAAAGGCTCAGAGTGAGGTGCAATTATAAAATGATTATTTGGCGTTCTGGTAGCGGGGAGTAAATGATACGTCTTCGGAGGCTTCTTACTTTATTGTTAAGTCGTGGTGGGTACACAGGCTTGTGTGTTGTACCCATGGCCTAGGCCGGGCCATCCCACGAGAGAGAGCTAGGAGTAGGCCTTGTGTCTTCCTGCTAGGCCGCTGTGTGAGTGAGAGTGTGGCAAGGGCCGGCAGGCTGGCGTGCCCACCGAGAGGCCTGGCTACAGAGGGCAGCATCTGAGTGGCGCGAGATATGAACTAAGCTGGCAGACAGCATGGGCTGTCTGTGCAGACAGTACAGGCTGTCTACAAATACTAGTGAGGTACCATTTCGATGTTCACTAGTGGTAGTAGTAGTAGTAGTAGTGACAAAAGTAATACAATATGGTAGAGCAATTAATTCGTACATGAGTACAAGGATATAAAATAGCTTTTATATCCTTTTACGCAGCCCCACACCTCTAACTTCTACAGCAGGCGTCTACACTATCCCCTGTGGGTTCTGTCCCTAGAAATATGTAGGCGAGACAGACAGAGATCTTGCAGTCCGCCTGAATGAGCATCGAAATGCCTCTAACAGAGACGATGTAAGGTACGCCTGTGTCCTCCACAGAGACTCCACGGGGCATTTGATGAACTGGAATGAGGCACAACTCGTTCTCACCGAACCAGACCTCAGACGCTGACGGTGCCTAGAAGCCTCACTAATCGCCGTCACCGACACTATAGAACGCAACACTGGAAACTACAAAATTTCAAAAACATTGGCATACATGATACTTAAGCAGCACCAACCCAACAACACAGGAGTCACATGATTCCATCGTCTACCCGTCCTCATCACAACATGATATTCCTCAGGTCACGTGCGTCACTCACACCTCACTCTCCGCCTATATATATATATATATATATATATATATATATATATATATATATATATATATATATATATATATATATATATATATATATATATATATATATATATATATATATATATATATATATATATATAATGTCTTTCTCCCTCTGTCGCTACACACTCAAGAAGCCTCTCTTCGACCCCGCCGGGGTGTAGAATTTATATTCTACAAACGTCACATACTTTTCACAATGCTGTCGAATCGTGTGAAAATCAAGCCTGTGAATGGTGCAATAAATGACTCCTCGAAGTTAGCTTTAGCTACCGTCGTTAAGACCCGCCTGCAGATCAAATTTATGGCAATCCACTCTCTGAAGGACTCCTTCATTGTCGTCTGCACAGATTTAGATTTTGCCACCGAAGTGGCTAGTTTATTGTGCACCCCATATCCATCCTGTGGACGGTAGCGCGAGAGCATATGGATACACAAAAGGCCTAGGAACTAGGCCCCAAAGGGTTAACAGGAATACATATGGATTTATATCTACATATCTATAGTTCACTTATCTGTTACAAGCAAATTTAGGAAATTTGCTTAGTATATCTGGTATCTTATTTTCATTAATAAGATATCTTGACATGTCACATAGGTTATTATACTGTCTGTCTCTGTATTCCTCAATAAGTGGACAATTAAGCACATAGTGTTCAAGAGAGTGACCATATGCCTGATCACATAATTTACATTTAGTTTGATCATCATCTGTGTGTCTCCCAAACTGCCAGAAGTACTTGTAACCAAGCCTAAGTCTGGTCACTACAACATCAGTCAGTACTTATAACCAAGCCTAAGCCTGGCCACTACAACATCAGTGTTCACATTGCAAGTTGCTCCATAAACATACTTATCTATGTTCATGTTATCATAGTGGGTTATAGATCTACTCAGGCTTCTAACTGCATTCCTATAACAATCATTTTCATTATTTACTTCTCTCCTAATATTATTCCTAATGCTAGACACAGTTATACCAAAGTTATATTCTACATTCTCCTTCTCGATACTCTTCTTGGCTAACATATCAACTTTATCATGAAGGAGTAATCCAATGTGTGATGGGATCCATAGCAATTGTACATTAATTCCTTTGTCCCTAATTTTTGAGTATCTATACCTGGCTTCCCCAATGAGCATGTTGTTGGAGTCATTATATGAGCCAAGAGCCTTCAATGATGACATAGAATCAGTAATGATGATAGAGTCAAGCTCAGTGTCATAGGTTAGCTTTAGCGCCATTAGGATTGCAAACAATTCAGTTTGCAGTGTAGACGCCCAGTTGTTAATTCTTATGCCTAACTCAACAAATTTATTATCGTTCTTAACTAGGGAGGTGGCAACAAGAGCAGATGCAGCCCTGCCAGAAGACTCCTGTTTAGATCCATCAGTGTATATAACTTGTGATAACTTATTACTACCAGCTAGGCGAAAAATTTCTTCTTGAGCAGTTGCTCTAACAAGAGATTTAAGGAAGGGATTACTAGCAATAAGCTTCTTGGGAGGGACTTGTAGGTATGTGATATTAAATGAACACATCTTCCATGGAGGGGTGAAATGCTCTTGTTGCCTACAGTGAAACAGTTCATGTAGGTTATAAAACTTAATGCAATTGCACGTTTTCACAGTCCATTTAGATCTGTGTGTATTTACCTCTAGACACTTGGTAAGATTCACTGTGACAGTGTCTGGTTCGTTTCTCAACATTCTAATACCGAGTACAGTGTTAATTTCAACAATCCTATCACTGATACTAGAAATACCAAGCTCCTTCCTCATGTTAAGAACTTTTGTAGATCTGGGACAGCCAAGAATAATCCTGAGAGCTTCATTTTGCATTAACTCCAAGGGTCGGAGAGAACTTTCTCTAGCTAATATCAACATGGGAGCAGCATAATCAATTAAGGACCTAACATAGGCTATGTACATCATTCTCACGATTCTCACATTTGCACCATAGTTGGGATTGTAGCCAGCAACAGCTTTGAGAGCATTTAGCCTAGCTTTACATTTCTTGTTTAGTTGTGGTATAGTGGATTTGTTAAAGGGTACATCTACACCAAGATATCTGTAAGTTTTAACGTAGCTAATGATTTCACCCTGCAAATAGATGGGTGGGGGATGTCGTTTGCTTGTTAATATCTTAGTTTTAGAGGAAGATATTATGAGGCCTAGTCGATTACAAATTGCTTGAACTTCATTAAGAATGGTATTCATCTTCTTATGCCCTGTTGTATGGATCATGATATCATCAGCATAGCTTATAGCTATATGTTTAGGTGAGGCAGGTAGAGCATTTAGGAGAGCATTAATCAGAATATTAAATAGCATGGGACTAAGAACTCCTCCCTGCGGTGTACCTAAAGACATTTCTTTAGAATCACTTCTGAAGCCTTGGTAAAGGACAGAGGATACTCTATTTGACAGGTATCCTATTATCCAGCAGAGTAAGCTACCACCAATATTCATTTTGGCTAGTTCATGTAGTATAACGGTTCTGTTCGCAATATCAAATGCAGATTTTAGATCAAGAAAAGTGGTAAAACTAGTAGAGGTGTGTGCAGTGAGAAAGGTGGAAATACAGTTCTGCACACTTTTACCTTTCATGAACCCATAGAGGTAGGGGGAAAGTTGATCTCTGATTCTGTAGTACAGTCTGTTAAGCATCATTCTTTCAAAAGTTTTACAAAGACAACTAGTTAAGGAGATCGGCCTAAATGTATCAGGCTGTTGGGGCTTAGGGATAGGCACAATGAGACTATTGGTCCAGGAAGTAGGAAGAACGCCCTCAATGTAACTGAGATTATACAGTGCCAACAAAGGGTTATACAGACGACACGGAAGCACCAAAACTAATGGACGACTCTTCAATCAGGACCCTACAAACACAACAATTCACTCTATCCCCGTCTCCATTCTTGAAGTCGAAACGTTCGGTCTTTGTGAAAAGACTTGACAATATGGTCAACTCTCTCTCTACTGAAGTACTGAAGACATCTATTGAGGAACAAAACACCTGGGCCTCGGTAGACAGCATCTCCAAGATTCCCAACGCCTCATCTATGCTCAAGATTACATTCTCAGACATCTCCATGGCTGCCCAAGCTCTCTCTGACGGTCTGGCCATCTTATATTACCACATTCACCCAAGTCATATAGAACAAGAACGTTTCACATACATCTCCCACTGCTGGACCTGCTACTCCTATTATCACACCACCAAGGACTGCCCCATCAAGGATAAGAAGTTTTGTTCAAAATGTGGGAATGATGGACACGATTTCAGATCCTGCACCATTACTACAGCACCAACATGTCTTAACTGCAAGGGTAATCATCATACCCTTGCAGCTAAGTGCCCACTCAGGAAAGAAATCATATTGAAGAAAACTAAAGTTCTGAAGAACACCTCTAATTCACCGACATATGCTGCAATAACCAAACCACAAACCGACACCACCAAGACTCTACACGCTAATCTACAGGCACCATCGCCCAGCAACTCCCTCTCTCCACTCCCAGACGGAGATTCCTCCAAGGTGCTGTACTGCATGGTGTATGTACACCTTGCAAACGAAGCAAACCCCGGCACTTTCAACACCACTATTAACGAACTATTCCGTCTGAACAACATGGCTGCCTTCAATTTTTCCGGACTCCACACCTTCAGCAGACATCCTCAAGATCCTTCCCAACGTCCTGAACTTTACTGCACCTGCAGACCTGTCTCCTGCCCAAGCAACTGCTCCAGTAACTTCTATAACCACTTTCACCGCTGACAACGTTGATCATGTTGATAAATTAGACACATGTGCAACTCTTGGGTATCTTTATTAAGGAAACGTTTCGCCACACAGTGGCTTCATCAGTCCATACACAGGAGAAGCTTGAAGAATAGGAATTCTTCGCTTGCCTAACCCTTGGGCACGACCTACTTCCACATTGGGCAAATGTGACACCACCTATGACTGCTGTACCTCTCCTACCTACGGTTTATAAGCTCCTTCTCCGCTCATATGCCGTATTCTACTCAAATTGATGGACTGACCACATCGACTCAAGGTTGAGGGACTGATTACCTCATTCTCCTCCTATTCTTCAAGCTTCTCCTGTATGGACTGATGAAGCCACTGTGTGGCGAAACGTTTCCTTAATAAAGATACCCAAGAGTTGCACATGTGTCTAATTTATCAACGTGTCGGTTCTGTGAACCATTCATCTACAACGTTGATCATGTTGCCTCAACCACCGTCTCCCACCTCTCCCAGCCTGCTGTTACACAACCATTACACCTCACAGCTGCTCCTGTCGACCCTCAGTCACCTGCTACCACCATTGTAGATTCTCCCAGTGAATTCACTCCAGAAGAGGAAGATAACGACGACTCCAGTAAACCCTCATGGGAAAACCTTACCTTCTACACTTCTCCTTCAAATACTGACACCATGACCTGTACTGAACTCTACAAAAGCCTCGGTGCTGGAACAGTCAAGTATGCATGTGAATCACCGCTTCACTTCACACTCACCCAAGTTCTTGAGTTCATCAAGACTCTACGTTTCACCTTCAGTAACAAGGCTAAACTATACCACCTATCTAGGAGCAGCTTCAAAAAATTCGAAAATGGCTCCATTGCTAACCTGCCTCCTCAGTTACTCCTATAATTCCCATATGTGTTCTACCCTCTGATGTGACCTAGCCTGCTGCCAGCTACTCAAGATTCAAGACTTCAACTACCACAAGTTCGATGCAACAGTCCCTGCTATTCCTGTTCTCAAGTCTGCCCCACGATCGCCTTAGCTGCTGGGTTAAGCCCTGGCTCTATTTCTCTGACTAAGAACACTCCTATCCAGAGCTGTGACAGAGTTGTGACAGAACCCACAGGCATAACACCAGACACAAACATCTCTACGACATTCCCCGTGTCCGACTAAACCTTTACAAAAATTCAATGTATGTCAAAGGCCCTAAAATCTGGAATACCCTACCTGAGAACTCTAGAACTGCAGACACATTCATCACCTTCAAAACTACCATTAGAAAACATCTTATCTCCCTGATACACCCTGTCAACTAACTACACGAATACCACCTGGTGGTTCACACTTACACTCGCTCACTCATTTGACCATAAACAGAAATATTAATCTCAGTCTTAAAATAATGAATCCTGTGATACTCCAATACTGAAACTATGTACTGTGCCAAAACAAAAGCATTCACATTGCTAAACTCACAAACTAGTATTTAGTCACTTAGCCATAATACCAACTTACCTCATAATTTGTAATATTTTACAATTAAGAATAAAACTAAGTATGCCCGAAATGCCTAGCCATGCTAGGTGTTCTAGTGGTACACTCTGTAATCACAATTTTACTACATGTAAACCAAACAATAACCAAATTTCTGTAAACTCAGCATTGTAATCCTTATAGAGAATAAACTTTGAATCTGTCCCGTCTTCCCCGCTCATCCCAATGGGATCTTACCTGAACTTATTTGCTATTTGCTCCCTCTGTATGTTAGAAGTGATCAAGGTCCCAGGACCGAAACGTTTTCTAATAAATATGCCATAGTGTTTGCTTACGTGAAATTCTAAACCAACAAGGGATTATGTATACCCCTGCAGAGGATGGAAGCTTGTCCTGTGTACTACTGGTGAAGTCGTTGATGGTCGTGGTTGTGGAGGTAGATACTTGGAATGATGTACTGGAAAAGATGTTGGAAACATGTTTGGCAATGGAGTTGGTGGGGAGGACTATGTATCTCTTCTCGGCAGTGTCTTCTCTGGGTGTGTTGAAGATGTTTAATGCCCGCCGTCTGCAGTCTCTGATGAAGTGACGAGGATAGTGAAGTTTAGAAAATACTTGTTCAATTATAGTGCATTCTGCCTCAAGGAACTCATTGCTGCAGATTCTGAGTGAGCGCAGGAAGAAGCCTATAATTACACCACCAGGTAGATCTGTTTGTGACTTGAAAAAGCCCACTGTGTGGGCGAAACGTTGTCAATAAAGGATCACATTAAACTGCATATGTGTTTATGTTTCCATTGTGTCGGTATTTTATACCATTTATTTTCAAGTAATAATAATGTTGATTTCTAGCAGTACATAGATTAGTTCGTTTTGTGCTGCTGGGCGGAAGCTGCTACCTATACAACCACTCCTTGAGAAGAGTTGCGACCTTCCTGCTGCTGGGTACCATCCACCACCGTCATGTAACTACTTATCTCCAAGCGTCTCTGCAGTCAAGACACCCTCAGCAGTCATGCTGAGACAAGCATGGCACAGATAGTTCTGTCGACCGCGACAGGTAGAGAGCAGCAGCTGGATGGTACCACAATGGTCACACACAAGACTGGCGACACCCTGACCACTGCACTGGTGCCGATTCATCAGGCATTGTGTATCGACTCCGACCTGTCATACACGTTGACTCCACCTCTGCAATCAATACCCTCTCCCATCCTCAACCACAGGACAATGTTCACCTCATCACATCGATTCTGAGCATAATGACAGCCTTAGAAGCTCAGGGTAACAGATCGACATTGAACTGGATCCCCAGCCATGCTGGCATCCGGGGAAATGAGGCGGCAGATGATGCAGCCAAGGAAGCCATATTATTATTATAATCAAGGGGAAGCGCTAAACCCGTAGGATTATACAGCGCCTGGGGGGGATGTGGAAGGCATTCAGGCTTAATTCGGGGAACTGGAGCACAGATCCAATTCCCTAAATCAAGAGCCCCTCACCAACATCAAGGAACCTTCCCTGAGGGGAAGGAAGCCACAGAGTATCCATATGTTGGGATTGCTGTCCCCATCAGCCTAGGACAGACCAAACTGGTGGTCGCCAGAGTAATGAAACTTACGGGGGAGGTCCTAGGTGATACCCCATCTCAACAGTGGTACCGAACAGCAACTCAGGGAGAACTCCCTCCATACGATAAAAGATGGTCCAGAGCGCAGTGTACTGTCATCCATCGGCTTCGTTTAGGCTTTTCCACAGCCAAGATGATGGTAGACAAGGCTGAGGAAATGTGCCAGTACTGTCAGCACGTTGTCCAGCTCCCCCTAACACACTATCTTCTAGAGTGCCAAGCTACCGAGACACTCCGCAGGCAACTAGCACTGATGTTCCCTCCCGAAGAAGACCCAGAGAGAACTGCGGCTACGCTAGTGTACCATGGAGTCAACGAACCAGACAAGTTGTTGCCCGTGATAACATATCCTCCACCTCGCTAGTGTACACGTATGGTGTTGTCGCTTATGATACGCACCAAATCAGTGCTTGAACAGCATACGTTGCAACATTGCAGAACACTTTCTCATTCGGGAGCCAGAGACGGGTCATCGCAAGATTAAGACCCGTGCCAGGACCCCGGTCTTACTGAACATTATACATCCAGCAATCTGCCCTCTCAATGCTTACATTCTTTCTTCTACTGGTGGACTACACCTCACCTTCTGACAGTATATAAGTCTCCATACTGAGAGCAACCTGACCTCTCAATGCTTACATTCTTTCTTCTACTGGTGGACTACACCTCACCTTCTGACAGTATATAAGTCTCCATACTGAGAGCAACCTGCCCTCTCAATGTTTACATTCTTCTACTGGCGGACTACACCTCACCTTCTGACAGTATATAAGTCTCTATACTGTCGCTTCATCTTCACATTGTTTCAGACTATATATCTGTAATCTTTTGACTACCGCCCATCCTATGGACGGTAGTCAAGAGATTACAGAGACACATAATGGGTCTAGGGACTGTACCTCAACATTACAGAGGTACATAATGGGTTCAGTGGCTGTACCTCAACATTACAGAGGTACATAATGGGTTCAGTGGCTGTACCTCAACATTACAGAGGTACATAATGGGTTCAGTGGCTGTACCTCAATATTACAGAGGTACATAATGGGTTCAGTGGCTGTACCTCAACATTACAGAGGTACATAATGGGTTCAGTGGCTGTACCTCAACATTACAGAGGCACATAATGGGTCCAGGGACTGTACCTCAACATTACAGAGGTACATAATAGGTCCAGGGACTGTACCTCAACATTACAGAGGTACATAATGGGTCCAGGGACTGTACCTCAACATTACAGAGGTACATAATAGGTCCAGGGACTGTACCTCAACATTACAGAGGTACATAATGGGTCCAGGGACTGTACCTCAACATTACAGAGGCACATAATGGGTTCAGTGGCTGTACCTCAACATTACAGAGGTACATAATGGGTCCAGGGACTGGGGCCAAGAATAGAACTCTTCTCCAGGCTGAGAGACTGACCACCTCAAAACTTACGTCTTCAAGGCTGATGGACTGATTACATCGTCTTCACATCTATACTGCTTCTGCAAACTCTTCTGTACTCGACTGAAGAAGCCTGCTGTGTAGGCGAAACGTTTCGGAATATAGATAGTACCTAACTGTTGCACATGTGTCTTATCATCAACATACCCCAGAGAAAAGCAGGGGTGTGATAAGTACACAAAGATCTAACCCAATAAGTACAAAGGTACTAAGACTCTTCAGCACTCTAACTATATTTTTTAAAGTAGTGGAAGGGTAAGCCAGTGGAAGGCCTCGGTCAGATCACCAAAAGCTCCAGCTGTGGGTCATCATGTGACTACAACCCACGTTACGAAACACTTATCCTGTTATCTGACAAACCTGACCTAACCTAACCTAAGACTGTCTTAATTCCTCAAGTCACTTCCTGATCAGCAAGCTGTGGTGCATATATTGGATTTCGTCTTGCTGTAACTAACAGCCTGGTCGATTAAGCCATCAACCAGGTCTAGTCTGGTGTAGAGGTCCCCGCGACACAGACTGGGCCGGGAGGGGAGCGTTGATTCCCGAAACCATCTGGTGTATACCTGGAGAGAGTTCCGGGGGTCAACGTCCCCCGCGGCCCGATCTGTGACCAGGCCTCATGATGGATCAGGGCCTGATCAACCAGGCTGTTACAGGTATACTTATAGTAAAAAGCGAGTTGTTTAATATGTTTATTATGCACCCCATACCCATCCTGTGGGCGGTAGTCAAAAGATTACAAAGGTACGTAATGGGTGCAGTGACTGGACCCCAAAGTTATGATAGCTGAACAAGTTACAAAGGTAAGGAACTCCAGGTAGATCTGGTCACAATCATGGCAAGTTACAGAGGTAATGAATCAGCTTCACTCCTATACATGGTTACAGTCATGAACAAATTACAAAGTAATGAACCACTGATACGTCCACACCTGGTCACAATTGTAATGAGTTATAAATACAAATATTAAGTGGGTCATACACCCACACTAGCATACAGTGAGCATTACTAATCTTCATGTATTGTTCCTGTATCTCCACGATTTTCTTGGTACAGAATAATACGTTGAATATTTCGCCTACACAGTAGGCTTCTTCAGTAAAATACAAAGGAAGCAGTAGTAGTGAAATTAGGATGTAATCAGTCCATCAACCTTGGGGAAAAAGTATCTGGGGTGGTCAGTCCCTCAGCCTGGAGAACAGTTCAGCACCATGGTCTGGAACAAGGTGGTCAGTCCCTCAGCCTGGATAACAGTTCAGCACCATGGTCTGGAACAAGGTGGTCAGTCCCTCAGCCTGGAGAAGAGTTCAGCTCCATGGTCTGAAACAAGGTGGTCAGTCCCTCAGCCTGGAGAAGAGTTCAGCTCCATGGTCTGGAACAAGGTGGTCAGTCCCTCAGCCTGGAGAACAATTCAGCTCCATGGTCTGGAACAAGGTGGTCAGTCCCTCAGCCTGGAGAACAATTCAGCTCCATGGTCTGGAACAAGGTGGTCAGTCCCTCAGCCTGGAGAAGAGTTCAGCTCCATGGTCTGGAACAAGGTGGTCAGTCCCTCAGCCTGGAGAACAGTTCAGCTCCATGGTCTGGAACAAGGTGGTCAGTCCCTCAGCCTGGAGAACAATTCAGCTCCATGGTCTGGAACAAGGTGGTCAGTCCCTCAGCCTGGAGAAGAGTTCAGCTCCATGGTCTGGAACAAGGTGGTCAGTCCCTCAGCCTGGAGAAGAGTTCAGCTCCATGGTCTGGAACAAGGTGGTCAGTTCCTCAGCCTGGAGAACAATTCAGCTCCATGGTCTGGAACAAGGTGGTCAGTCCCTCAGCCTGGAGAACAATTCAGCTCCATGGTCTGGAACAAGGTGGTCAGTCCCTCAGCCTGGAGAAGAGTTCAGCTCCATGGTCTGGAACAAGGGGGTCAGTCCCTCAGCCTGGAGAACAATTCAGCTCCATGGTCTGGAACAAGGTGGTCAGTCCCTCAACCTGGTGAACAGTTCAGCACCATGGTTTGGAACAAGGTGGTCAGTCCCTCAACCTGGAGAACAGCTCAGCACCATGGTCTGGAACAAGGTAGTCAGTCCCTCAGCCTGGAGAACAATTCAGCTCCATGGTCTGGAACAAGGTGGTCAGTCCCTCAGCCTGGAGAAGAGTTCAGCTCCATGGTCTGGAACAAGGTGGTCAGTCCCTCAGCCTGGAGAAGAGTTCAGCTCCATGGTCTGGAACAAGGTGGTCAGTTCCTCAGCCTGGAGAACAATTCAGCTCCATGGTCTGGAACAAGGTGGTCAGTCCCTCAGCCTGGAGAACAATTCAGCTCCATGGTCTGGAACAAGGTGGTCAGTCCCTCAGCCTGGAGAAGAGTTCAGCTCCATGGTCTGGAACAAGGGGGTCAGTCCCTCAGCCTGGAGAACAATTCAGCTCCATGGTCTGGAACAAGGTGGTCAGTCCCTCAACCTGGTGAACAGTTCAGCACCATGGTTTGGAACAAGGTGGTCAGTCCCTCAACCTGGAGAACAGCTCAGCACCATGGTCTGGAACAAGGTAGTCAGTCCCTCAGCCTGGAGAACAATTCAGCTCCATGGTCTGGAACAAGGTGGTCAGTCCCTCAGCCTGGAGAAGAGTTCAGCTCCATGGTCTGGAACAAGGTGGTCAGTCCCTCAGCCTGGAGAAGAGTTCAGCTCCATGGTCTGGAACAAGGTGGTCAGTCCCTCAGCCTGGAGAAGAGTTCAGCTCCATGGTCTGGAACAAGGTGGTCAGTCCCACAGCCTGGAGAAGAGTTCAGCTCCATGGTCTGGAACAAGGTGGTCAGTCCCTCAGCCTGGAGAACAATTCAGCTCCATGGTCTGGAACAAGGTGGTCAGTCCCTCAGCCTGGAGAACAGTTCAGCTCCATGATCTGGAACATGGTCAGTCCCTCAGCCTGGAGAACAATTCAGCTCCATGGTCTGGAACAAGGTGGTCAGTCCCTCAGCCTGGAGGAGAGTTCAGCTCCATGGTCTGGAACAAGGTGGTCAGTCCCTCAGCCTGGAGAACAATTCAGCTCCATGGTCTGGAACAAGGTGGTCAGTCCCTCAGCCTGGATAACAGTTCAGCTCCATGGTCTGGAACAAGGTGGTCAGTCCCTCAGCCTGGAGAAGAGTTCAGCACCATGGTCTGGAACAAGGTGGTCAGTCCCTAAGCCTGGAGAACAGTTCGGCTCCATGGTCTGGAACAAGGTGGTCAGTCCCTCAGCCTGGAGAACAGTTCAGCACCATGGTCTGGAACAAGGTGGTCAGTCCCTCAGCCTGGAGAACAGTTCAGCTCCATGGTCTGGAACAAGGTGGTCAGTCCCTCAGCCTGGAGAACAATTCAGCTCCATGGTCTGGAACAAGGTGGTCAGTCCCTCAGCCTAGAGAAGAGTTCAGCTCCATGGTCTGGAACAAGGTGGTCAGTCCCTCAGCCTGGAGAACAGTTCAGCTTCATGGTCTGGAACAAGGTGGTCAGTCCCTCAGCCTGGAGAACAGTTCAGCTCCATGGTCTGGAACAAGGTGGTCAGTCCCTCAGCTTGGAGAACAGTTCAGCTCCATGGTCTGGAACATGGTCAGTCCCTCAGCCTGGAGAACAATTCAGTTCCATGGTCTGGAACAAGGTGGTCAGTCCCTCAGCCTGGAGAACAATTCAGCTCCATGGTCTGGAACAAGGTGGTCAGTCCCTCAGCCTGGAGAACAATTCAGCTCCATGGTCTGGAACAAGGTGGTCAGTCCCTCAGCCTGGATAACAGTTCAGCTCCATGGTCTGGAACAAGGTGGTCAGTCCCTCAGCCTGGAGAACAGTTCAGCACCATGGTCTGGAACAAGGTGGTCAGTCCCTCAGCCTGGAGAAGAGTTCAGCACCATGGTCTGGAACATGGTGGTCAGTCCCTCAGCCTGGAGAAGAGTTCAGCACCATGGTCTGGAACAAGATGGTCAGTCCCTCAGCCTGGAGAAGAGTTCAGCACCATGGTCTGGAACATGGTGGTCAGTCCTGTCAGCCTGGAGAAGAGTTCAGCACCATGGTCTGGAACAAGGTGGTCAGTCCCTCAGCCTGGAGAAGAGTTCAGCACCATGGTCTGGAACAAGGTGGTCAGTCCCTCAGCCTGGAGAAGAGTTCAGCTCCATGGAGCTGAACTCTTCTCCAGGCTGAGGTAAGTTTGTTCGGGTACAGGTACACATAAATACAGTTACATAAATTATCATACATGGCAGTATATGTGTAGATTATCAAGGACAACCCAAAAAAGTCAGTGACTTATTTCCACTGGGGTCCTTGATGGACTGACCACCTCCAAGGTTGATGGACTGATTATATCATCTTCTTTTCATTACTACTGCCTCTGTATTTGACTGAAGTCTACTATGTAGGCGAAATATTGTACATGTGTCTTAATCTTAAATCTGTCAATTTGGGTTGCTTAGGCGAGTTATCCCCAGATGATATTCGGCGAGTTATCCCACCTTCCTCCGATATCCCCAGATGATATTCGGCGAGTTATCCCACCTTCCTCCGATAATGAAGATGATATTCGGTGAGTTATCCCACCTTCCTCCGATAATGAAGATGATATTCGGTGAGTTATCCCACCTTCCTCCGATAATGAAAGTGATATTCGGCGAGTTATCCCACCTTCCTCCGATAATGAAGATGATATTCGGTGAGTTATCCCACCTTCCTCCGATAATGAAAGTGATATTCGGTGAGTTATCCCACCTTCCTCCGATAATGAAAGTGATATTCGGCGAGTTATCCCACCTTCCTCCGATAATGAAGATGATATTCGGTGAGTTATCCCACCTTCCTCCGATAATGAAGATGATATTCGGTGAGTTATCCCACCTTCCTCCGATAATGAAGATGATATTCGGTGAGTTATCCCACCTTCCTCCGATAATGAAAGTGATATTCGGCGAGTTATCCCACCTTCCTCCGATAATGAAGATGATATTCGGTGAGTTATCCCACCTTCCTCCGATAATGAAGATGATATTCGGTGAGTTATCCCACCTTCCTCCGATAATGAAAGTGATATTCGGTGAGTTATCCCACCTTCCTCCGATAATGAAAGTGATATTCGGTGAGTTATCCCACCTTCCTCAGATAATGAAGATGATATTCGGTGAGTTATCCCACCTTCCTCCGATAATGAAGATGATATTCGGTGAGTTATCCCACCTTCCTCCGATAATGAAGATGATATTCGGTGAGTTATCCCACCTTCCTCCGATAATGAAGATGATATTCGGTGAGTTATCCCACCTTCCTCCGATAATGAAGATATTCGGTGAGTTATCCCACCTTCCTCCGATAATGAAGATATTCGGCGAGTTATCCCACCTTCTCCCCCATTGTTTCCCTCACAAAAAAGACAGTGAAAGGAACACCAAGAGCGCAGACGGCAGCATAAAATCCATAAAGGCCTGGCTGTGTGAGTCCATTCCTCATAGGGGTGTAGAGCTGCAGGGAAGCGAAGGATGCCAAGGTTGCTACTGAGAATGGCACACTTGCTGCCTGTTGGGTCAGTAAGTTAATTCAGTTATACACAAAGTTACTTAGATTATCATATATAGCTGACTTTGAGTTATTTCCATTGAGGGTCAGAAGAGAATCTGGGTGAAAAGAGTTACAAGGGAAAAAAAAGTTAGACCCCTGGCTGTCTTCAAGACCCCTGGATGTCTTCATGACCCCTGGATGTCTTCAAGACCCCTGGTTGTCTTCAAGACCCCTGGCTGTCTTCAAGACCCCTGGTTGTCTTCAAGACCCCTGGTTGTCTTCAAGACCCCTGAATGTCTTCAAGACCCCTGGCTGTCTTCAAGACCCCTGGTTGTCTTCAAGACCCCTGGTTGTATTCAAGACCCATGGATGTCTTCAAGACCCCTGGTTGTCTTCAAGACCCCTGGATGTCTTCAAGACCCCTGATTGTCTTCAAGACCCCTGGTTGTCTTCAAGACCCCTGGTTGTCTTCAAGACCCCTGGATGTCTTCAAGACCCCTGGTTGTCTTCAAGACCCCTGGTTGTCTTCAAGACCTCTGGTTGTCTTCAAGACCCCTGGTTGTCTTCAAGACCCCTGGATGTCTTCAAGACCCCTGGTTGTCGTCAAGACCCCTGGTTGTCTCCAAGATCCCTAGTTGTCTTCAAGATCCCTGGTTGTCTTCAAGACCCCTGGCTGTCTTCAAGACCCCTGGTTGTCTTCAAGACCCCTGGATGTCTTCAAGACCCCTGGATGTCTTCAAGATCCCTGGTTGTCTTCAAGACCCCTGGCTGTCTTCAAGACCCCTGGTTGTCTTCAAGGCCCCTGGTTGTCTTCAAGACCCCTGGTTGTCTTCAAGACCCCTGGTTGTCTTCAAGATCCCTGGATGTCTTCAAGACCCCTGGTTGTCTTCAAGACCCCTGGATGTCTTGAAGATCCCTGATTGTCTTCAAGATCCCTGGATGTCTTCAAGACTCTTGGTTGTCTTCAAGATCCCTGGTTGTCTTCAAGACCCCTGGTTGTCTTCAAGACCCCTGGATGTCTTCAAGACCCCTGGATGTCTTCAAGACCCCTGGATGTCTTCAAGATTCCTGGTTGTCTTCAAGACCCCTGGATGTCTTCAAGATCCCTGGTTGCCTTCAAGACCCCTGGTTGTCTTCAAGACCCCTGGTTGTCTTCATGACCCCTGGTTGTCTTCAAGACCCTTGGATGTCATCAAGACCCCTGGTTGTCTTCAAGACCCCTGGTTGTCTTCAAGACCCCTGGTTGTCTTCAAGACCCCTGGCTGTCTTCAAGACCCTTGGTTGTCTTCAAGACCCCTAGTTGCCTTCAAGACCCCTGGTTGTCTTCAAGACCCCTGGCTGTCTTCAAGACCCCTGGCTGTCTTCAAGATCCCTGGTTGTCTTCAAGATCCCTGGTTGTCTTTAAGACCCCTGGATGTCTTCAAGACCCCTGGATGTCTTCAAGACCCCTGGATGTCTTCAAGACCCCTGAATGTCTTCAAGACTTTTCCTGACAGAAGCTGCCAGCAGCAAGCAGCCTCACAATACCAAGAATGACATGAATAAGACATGTGCAATACTTGGTACCTGCTTTGTGAGACATGTCGCCAACCAGTGCTATTTGTATACAGTTTACATGTCTCATATACTTGTCAGCTTTGTATATTATTAGTGTGTGTGTTAGAGGTAAGTGGAGGCAAGTGGTTTTTATAACTTGACGTGCTGTTGGAGTGTAACATGGAGGTGTTCAGGGAAACCTGTTAGCCGGACTTGAGTCCTGGAAGTACAGTGCCTGTACTCTGAAGAAGGGAAGTTGCAGTTTAGAGGAGCAGCTGAACTCTAATGTCGGCACACCTCTGACAAGACATTGATGGAGTGATGGTGAAAGTGCTTCTTCATTTTCAGGTCACCCTACCTCGGTGGGAGACGGGAAATTTGTTAAAAAATGTATTAATTCGGAAATTACTCACCTGGGCACGTATCCAGGTGGGGAAATACTCATTACTGAGAATATACGGTATGGGGTTCACTCCCATGGCCACCCCTGCCTGAGAAACCATCAGACACACCAGAGGTATCCACCCGTATGGCCTGGAAGTATTTCCCTCCTCCAGTCCACCCTCCTCCAGGTAGCCTCCTGTAGCATACGTTACGGCGTCCGTCACATCTCCTGCAGAGTCCTGAATCACTCCTTCATAAATGGCGAGTGTAGTAAGTGAGATGCACATGATACAGAAAGATATAATGAGAGTTTTCTTGCGGCCTATTCTGTCCAGGAGAAAGAAACTGGAGGCGCCGCCACACACCTGCCAACGTTACACATTATTACACTCTTTTACCACTCAATAAAACTGTTTTTTTACTATTAATCATAAAAAATGGGCTAAATTCATGAAGGTCCTTCAGAGCTAGACTATATATATTTTTTTGTTTCATTATTCGTCTCCAGAATAGAAAACAACTTTCACCTGGATACGCCATTTTATGTTTAGCAAAATATAATGTAAACACTGTCGTATGTATTTAACTTCAGCCAGGCTGTGGTTCGTATGTTGGCAGTAACAGCCAGGTAGATCAGGCACTGATCCACCATGAGGCCTGGTCATGGACTAGGCTGCGGGGGCGTTGACCCCCGATACCCTCTCTAGGATATACCCAGGCATCTGGGCCCCACAGGTCAGACATCTGATGTCTGTGTCTACACTGTCACCAAGCCTTATAATGAGAAATTAGACACATGTGCAGCATTTGGGTGTCTTTATTGTAGACACCACCTTTCAAGGCAGGTGAAATTGACACTCTTCAGGTCACTTGTTCTATCTAGGCTGGAATATTGCTGCACACTAACAGCACCTTTCAAGGCAGGTGAAACTGCTGACCTAGAAAATGTACAGAGAACCTTCACGGCGCGCATAACGGAGATAAAACACCTCAATTACTGGGAGCGCTTGAGGTTCCTAAACCTGTATTCCCTGGAACGCAGGAGGGAGAGATACATGATTATATACACCTGGAAAATCCTAGAGGGACTAGTACCGAACTTGCACACGAAAATCACTCACTACGAAAGCAAAAGACTTGGCAGACGATGCAACATCCCCCAATGAAAAGCAGGGGTGTCCCTAGCACGTTAAGAGACCATACAATAAGTGTCAGGGGCCCGAGACTGTTCAACTGCCTCCCAGCATACATAAGGGGGATTACCAACAGACCCCTGGCAGTCTTCAAGCTGGCACTGGACAAGCACCTAAAGTCGGTTCCTGACCAGCCGGGCTGTGGCTCGTACGTTGGTTTGCATGCAGCCAGCAGCAACAGCCTGGTTGATCAGGCCCTGATCCACCAGGAGGCCTGGTCACAGACCGGGCCGCGGAGGCGTTGACCCCCGGAACTCTCTCCAGGTAAACTCCAGGTAAACTCCAGGTAAATATGTCTAATTCTTCATTTTGTCGTCATTGGGTACCATACATGTACAAGACGGTTACCATGCTACCATTACCATACTGCACAGTGCACTCCTGCCGTTGTTGATAACAGGTCGTAATTTACCAACTGACCTGGACCAGAAGCATAATAATGGTACATAATTTACTAACTGACCTGGACCAGTAATGGTGCATAATTTACTAACTGACCTGGACCAGTAATGGTACATAATTTACTAACTGACCTGGACCAGTAATGGTACATAATTTACTAACTGACCTGGACCAGTAATGGTGCATAATTTACTAACTGACCTGGACCAGTAATGGTACATAATTTACTAACTGACCTGGACCAGTAATGGTACATAATTTACTAATTGACCTGGACCAGTAATGATACATAATTTACCAACTAACCTGGACCAGAAAGATGATAATGATACATAATTTATCAACTGACCTGGACCAGAAGGATGATAATGGTACATAATTTCTCATCTATGGTGGATCCAGAGTCCGCGAATATCCTTGAAGCGTTAGCATTGATGACCATGTAACCTGTAACAGCAGGATAATATACATATTACACTTGTAACCTGTAACAGCAGGATAATATACATACTACACTTGTAACCTGTAACAGCAGGATACTATACATATTACACTTGTAACCTGTAACAGCAGGATAATATACTACACTTGTAACCTGTAACAGCAGGATAATATACATACTACACTTGTAACCTGTAACAGCAGGATAATATACATACTACACTTGTAACCTGTAACAGCAGTGTGGAAATTTATTTGGTCCCTAAAGTTCCACAGGACAGATCCAGCATGGCCGTACGGGACGGCTGAGCTGGATGGCCCTTATACCCCACCCAAACAAATAGCATTCTCTCTCGTTGGCATGGATTGTTGGTAAGGTTATTTAATTTATAGATTTACTCTTCAGGGAAGGAGTAGGTAGTTTTACTGGTAGTACACTAATATTAGGATTATTGAGACAACTGTAGATAATAATAATGTAATTAATTAATTTAATATGTTTATTATGCACCCCATACCCATCCTGTGGGCGGTAGTCAAAAGATTACAGAGGTACATAATGGGTCCAGGGACTGGGCCTCAAAGTTTTGATAGCTGAGCAAGCCACAGAGGCAATGAACTCACAATTTACAAAGGTAATGAACTCACAATTTACAAAGGTAATGAACTCCAGGTAGGTCTAGTCACAATCATTACAAGTTACAAAGGTATTTACAGATTACAGAGGTACACAATGGGTCCAGGGACCGGGCTCCAAAGTTTTGATGGCTGAACTAGGTACAAGGTAATGAACTCACAAGTTACAAAGGTAATGAACTCACAAGTTACAAAGGTAATGAATACTGTAAGAATGGTTACTTACGTTTATACATGGCTGCAATCATGAACAATCATGACCTAAGACCTTAACATAGGTAGTAATAGGCCGATAATGTAGGCAAACACTAGGATAAGTTAGCTAGGGAGAATTGGCAGCCCTAGTTTGAATGAAGAGACGAGGGTCTGGAAGAGGGACCAGCTCATTCTTCTTAAGACAGACACCAACTGGACAAGACGTGCCGTGATCAGCAGTCGGCCCCCCACGTGTCTTCACATTTGAGACCTGGGGAAATCTGGTACAGGCACCTCGATGTACCGTAGATGACCTCCTCCGTCAGGCCCATACAGTAAGACAAGACCTCCACTATTTCTCGTAGATTTCTGGCCAGTGTCTGGGGAGATTGTGAGTTGAGTTTTATCTGTGGGTCCGGTGTGCAACAGGCAGAGCATGCCCAGTAAGTACCAGTGTCTCAAGGCAGTCTGGAAGCTAGTGTCCTTGTCTGCATAGTTATACTAGGGGATACATACCCTCTTGGATATAGGAATTTCTGAGGTGCAGGCAGGACACTAATTACGATTGAATATTGCAGGAATTAAGGCTCCCGGTTGCACGTGGTTTCTGAGGGAAAGTCCAGAGGGGCTAAGGCTAAGCTTAGGGAAGTTGAAGATCAGGATATATGCTGCAACACCAAGTAAGTTAGTCCTTTATACGTGCATGCAGGCGAGTTTCTTGCAACATCAATCATTTGTGAAAATCTGTCCTATAAGCCACTTGTGAGGCTGAGGTACCCACCTCAGAGCTCGGTGTCAACAGAGTTTGCCAGGGTAGGCGACTCACTTGGAGGCAGTCCACACAAATTTTCACAAGCAGGATAATATACATACTACACTTGTAGCCTGAAACAGCAGTGTGAGGGTAGAAACTAACAACGTCACTTGGCTTCTA
Source organism: Cherax quadricarinatus (assembly GCF_038502225.1). Lineage (NCBI taxonomy): Eukaryota > Metazoa > Arthropoda > Malacostraca > Decapoda > Parastacidae > Cherax > Cherax quadricarinatus. Next base: position 8,405,978 of record NC_091380.1, on the reverse strand, counting down.
TTCTCAATTGACCAGATCTACCTGGAGTTCATTACCTTTGTAACTAGTTCAGCTTTCATAACTTTGGAGTCCAGTCCCTGGACCCATTATGTACCTTTGTAATCTTTTGACTGCCTCCCACAGGATAGGTATGGGGTGCATAATAAACATATTAAACTAACTTCTCAATTAGTTATTTCATGTTTAGTTTTTTCTTAATAGAGACTAGAGTTATACTCTTAAGATAAGATTTCGTTCGGATTTTTAACCCCGGAGGGTTAGCCACCCAGGATAACCCAAGAAAGTCAGTGCGTCATCGAGGACTGTCTAACTTATTTCCATTGTGGTCCTTAATCTTGTCCCCCAGGATGCCACCCACACCAGTCCACTAACACCCAGGTACATATTTGCTGCTAGGTGAACAGGACAACAGGTGTAAGGAAACGTGTTGAAATGTTTCCACCCGCCGGGAATCGAACCCGGGCCCTCCGTGTGTGAAGCGGGAGCTTTAGCCACCAGACCACCGGGACTTGTAACTTTTGTCCGGATTTGGTCACACTTAATATGATATAAATCCAAATGTACACCTGTTAACTCTTTTGGGGCCTAGTTCCTGGGCCTTCTGTGTATACATATACTCTTGTGCTACCGTCCACAGGATCGATATGGGGCGCACAATAAACTAGCCACTTCGGTGACAAACTCTAGTCTAATTTTAATATATTATAATGTAATAATTAGTCAATACCATTTCTTTTGAAGAGCTTCAGCCTATCATGTGAATGACTTCTTGTCTGAAGTGACGGTCTGGAGTTTTGAGACTCCCTAATCGCGGTTCGAACCCCGCCCGTGGTATGGTTTGTTTGCTCCTTGTCTGGAGTTTACCTGGAGAGAGTTCCGGGGGTCAACGCCCCCGCGGCCCGGTCTGAGACCAGGCCTCCTGGTGGATCAGAGCCTGATCAACCAGGCTGTTGCTGCTGGCTGCACGCAAACCAACATACGAGCCACAGCCCGGCTGATCCGGAACTGACTTTAGGTGCTTGTCCAGTGCCAGCTTGAAGACTGCCAGGGGTCTGTTGGTAATCCCCCTTATGTGTGCTGGGAGGCAGTTGAACAGTCTCGGGCCCCTGACACTTATTGTATGGTCTCTTAACGTGCTAGTGACACCCCTGCTTTTCATTGGGGGGATGGTGCATCGTCTGCCAAGTCTTTTGCTTTCGTAGTGGGTGATTTTCGTGTGCAAGTTCGGTACTAGTCCCTCTAGGATTTTCCAGGTGTATATAATCATGTATCTCTCCCTCCTGCGTTCCAGGGAATACAGGTTTAGGAACCTCAAGCGCTCCCAATAATTGAGGTGTTTTATCTCCGTTATGCGCGCCGTGAAAGTTCTCTGTACATTTTCTAGGTCGGCAATTTCACCTGCCTTGAAAGGTGCTGTTAGTGTGCAGCAATATTCCAGCCTAGATAGAACAAGTGACCTGAAGAGTGTCATCATGGGCTTGGCCTCCCTAGTTTTGAAGGTTCTCATTATCCATCCTGTCATTTTTCTAGCAGATGTGATTGATACAGTGTTATGGTCCTTGAAGGTGAGATCCTCCGACATGATCACTCCCAGGTCTTTGACGTTGGTGTTTCGCTCTATTTTGTGGCCAGAATTTGTTTTGTACTCTGATGAAGATTTAATTTCCTCATGTTTACCATATCTGAGTAATTGAAATTTCTCATCGTTGAACTTCATATTGTTTTCTGCAGCCCACTGAAAGATTTGGTTGATGTCTGCCTGGAGCTTTGCAGTGTCTGCAATGGAAGACACTGTCATGCAGATTCGGGTGTCATCTGCAAAGGAAGACATGGTGCTGTGGCTGACATCCTTGTCTATGTCGGATATAAGGATGAGGAACAAGATGGGAGCGAGTACTGTGCCTTGTGGAACAGAGCTTTTCACCGTAGCTGCCTCGGACTTTACTCTGTTGACGACTACTCTCTGTGTTCTGTTAGTGAGGAAATTATAGATCCATCGACCGACTTTTCCTGTTATTCCTTTAGCACGCATTTTGTGCGCTATTACGCCATGGTCACACTTGTCGAAGGCTTTTGCAAAGTCTGTATATATTACATCTGCATTCTTTTTGTCTTCTAGTGCATTTAGGACCTTGTCGTAGTGGTCCAATAGTTGAGACAGACAGGAGCGACCTGTTCTAAACCCATGTTGCCCTGGGTTGTGTAACTGATGGGTTTCTAGATGGGTGGTGATCTTGCTTCTTAGGACCCTTTCAAAGATTTTTATGATATGGGATGTTAGTGCTATTGGTCTGTAGTTCTTTGCTGTTGCTTTACTGCCCCCTTTGTGGAGTGGGGCTATGTCTGTTGTTTTTAGTAACTGTGGGACGACCCCCGTGTCCATGCTCCCTCTCCATAGGATGGAAAAGGCTCGTGATAGGGGCTTCTTGCAGTTCTTGATGAACACAGAGTTCCATGAGTCTGGCCCTGGGGCAGAGTGCATGGGCATGTCATTTATCGCCTGTTCGAAGTCATTTGGCGTCAGGATAACATCGGATAGGCTTGTGTTAATCAAATTTTGTGGCTCTCTCATAAAAAATTCATTTTGATCTTCGACTCTCAGTCTGGTTAGCGGCTTGCTAAAAACTGAGTCATATTGGGACTTGAGTAGCTCACTCATTTCCTTGTTGTCATCTGTGTAGGACCCATCTTGTTTAAGTAGGGGCCCAATACTGGACGTTGTTCTCGATTTTGATTTGGCATAGGAGAAGAAATACTTTGGGTTTCTTTCGATTTCATTTATGGCTTTTAGTTCTTCCCGCGATTCCTGACTCCTAAAGGATTCTTTTAGCTTAAGTTCGATGCTTGCTATTTCTCTGACCAGTGTCTCCCTACGCATTTCAGATATATTGACCTCTTTTAGCCGCTCTGTTATTCTTTTCCGTTGCCTGTAAAGGGAGCGCCTGTCTCTTTCTGTTTTACATCTACTCCTCCTTTTTCTTAGAGGAATAAGCCTTGTGCATACATCGAGTGCTACCGAGTTAATCTGTTCTAGGCATAAGTTGGGGTCTGTGTTGCTTAGTATATCTTCCCAGCTTATATCGGTTAGGACTTGGTTTACTTGGTCCCACTTTATGTTTTTGTTATTGAAGTTGAATTTGGTGAATGCTCCCTCGTGACTAATCTCATTATGTCGGTCTGGGGCTCCGCGCATACATGACTGAACCTCAATTATGTTGTGATCTGAGTATATTGTTTTTGATATGGTGATATTTCTTATCAGATCATCATTGTTAGTGAAGATGAGGTCTAGTGTATTCTCCAGTCTAGTAGGCTCTATTATTTGCTGGTTTAAATTGAATTTTGTGCAGAGATTTAAAAGCTCGCGTGAGTGTGAGTTTTCATCAGAGCTGCCTCCTGGTGTTATTACTGCAACAATATTATTTGCTATATTCCTCCATTTTAGGTGCCTTAAGTTGAAATCCCCCAGGAGCAAGATGTTGGGTGCAGGAGCTGGAAGGTTTTCCAGACAGTGGTCAATTTTTAACAGCTGTTCCTGGAATTGCTGGGATGTTGCATCCGGAGGCTTGTAGACTATCACAATGACTAGGTTTTGGTTCTCGACCTTTACTGCTAAAACTTCCACTACATCATTTGAGGCATTTAGCAGTTCTGTGCAAACAAGTGACTCTGCAATGTACAGGCCAACCCCCCCCTTTTGCCTGTTCACTCTGTCACATCTGTATAGGTTGTAACCTGGGATCCATATTTCGTTGTCCAAGTGATCCTTTATGTGGGTCTCAGTGAAAGCCGCGAACATTGCCTTTGCCTCTGCAAGCAGTCCACGGATGAAAGGTATTTTGTTGTTTGTTGCTGGCTTTAGACCCTGTATATTTGCAAAGAAGAATGTTATCGGACTGGTGGTATTGTTGGTACTGGGGGGGGATTTTTTTTCCGGCATTAGTATCTGTATCTGTTGGTTTGGAGTGGAGGCCATCGACTGTGGTTCCACTCCAGGAATGACTGGATTTGGTGTACGATTTCTGCCATTTCCTGCCAGTTTTTTTTCCTTCCTGGCACTAAAAAACCTCTCCCTCTTGAGTGGCTGTGGCTACCCAGGTTTTCCCATGGCCTGGATGTTTTGTATCTTTTTGTCCCCTTTAGATGGTATGCCTGGCAATTTAAGTTATAGCACAGTCTTTCCTGTACTGAAGAGGTACACAGTTCAGGGTGAAAAAGCTTACAGGAAGGGAGTTTGCATTTTCCTGTTGTCATATGGGCATGGCATTTCCTAGGGTGGTCATAGTTGCACGTCCCATCTGTTTTTCCAGATTTCCCATGCCAGCAGATACCGAGTGCATAGTATGTGCACAGGCTTGGTTTCCGTTTGCCTTGGGTTTCTGTGACTGTATTCCCTGTTGGTGCATGTTTCCCTGTCTTACTTCTATCCTCCCTAGCACCAACAATGGAGCTCCCACCATTTGTTTTTGGTAATATATCCTCACTATTGCTAGTGGAGTCCTCTTGTTTGCTATTTCCTGCGGTATTTCTAGTTTGCAATATTGGTTTTATCTTATCTTTGACTACACTTGTTTCCCTACTATGGCTCCTGTCCCCTATGCGGTCATTCATATGTATTCCTTCCTGCGTATAATTCCCGACTACCTGGACAAAATCTCCAGCTTCACCATTACTGTCTCCCAGGACAGCATCTCCAGCTTCCCCATTACTGTCTCCCAGGACAGCATCTCCAGCTTCACCATTACTGTCTCCCAGGACAGCACCTCCAGCTTCACCATTACTGTCTCCCAGGACAGCACCTCCAGCTTCCCCATTACTGTCTCCCAGGACAGCACTATCAGCCCCCCATTTACTGACTACCAGGACATCATCTCCAGCCTTACAGTTTCTGACTACATGGCCAGTATCAAGGGCAGTACCATTCAGCCCGGACTTTTTATGTTCCCATCTGTTGTAGAAAGCTTCCAGGTTTTCTATGAAAGCAGCTTTGATGTTGACCTCTTTTAATACCCTTGTGATTTTAGTCCACAGATTTATCTCATTTGGGCATACCCAAAAACACTTCCCTGTTTTAATACTGCTTGTAGCTAGTTCTTGGATATCTGCACAAGGGGCGTGACACCAATTTCCACAGAAATGACAATTTATGCATGTGGAAGCCCGTTTGTTTGACTGACCACAGACTACACACAGCTTCATAATGATTTGAATGGTTGATTTACTGCAATTCTACTAGCAACCTCTTGAATATTCTATTAATAACCTGCTAGGTGGTGCACAACGAAACCGTTTGAAACCAGTCCAGGGTTCGGACCAGTCAAGGGTTCGGACCAGTCAAGGGTTCGGACCAGTCAAGGGTTCGGACCAGTCTATCTGATCTGATCAGTGGGTCACTTATTTAAACCATACTGGTCGGTGATTTGAGCTAACACATGAAGGATCTACTGGAAATTATCTACCCGAGTAATATGTGATTTGATTGATACAAAAGTATAACTTGCATGTTGAAGAGCCGGTGACTGCTGGCACTCCTACAATGACGAACGGTCGAGCCTCCACCTTTGTTTATCAATCGCTGTATCTAGCTTCTCTATTTTTTTTTTCTGTCTCCACCACAATAAATGCTATATTATCACTATAGTTGACTGGTGCAAATTTTGGAGGAAGGGCGCTTTTTCTGTAGTAATAATTGCTTCTCGTTGTGTATATTGCGACCGCTGGTAACTACAGGTTATATGAAATTCACAGTAACGTCTGGTATTTCAAGAAAAAGAAACTAATGAAAGCCACTCCACTTCTGGATATCTTTATTGTAGACGTTTCGCCATCCAGTGGCTTTATCAATACAGATTCCAGGACTTAGAAGACAGTAGAACTACATACAAAAGATGAGGTAATCAGTCCCTCAGCCTTGGAGCTTGTGTTGAGAGCACCGTGGTCGTGGAGGTTCTGGAGCATCGAATCGAATCGAATAAGACGACGAGAGGTGTCGTGAGATGGGAAGGAAGAAGGATAAGGAAGGATGGAAATAACTGGAAAAGAATGAGAAGGAGGGGAAGAGGAGGAATCAAGACAAGTGGCCCAACCACTTTGGGACATGTGGTACAGAAGTACTGGAGGCGTTGATGGAGACCCTTGAATGATGTCGGTACTTGGCTCACTAGGAGAGGATGGTGAAGGCAGCAGTAGGAGCTGGGAGTGTCAGAAGGCAGCAAGCAGGATGAGTTGTATTGGTGGTGGTCAGCTTGAGGTGTGTTAGGCTACTGTCCCATTAGAAAGAGTCTGGAACATCGGTATTGGTCTGGGTCGATCTCTGGAGCATTAAGGAGACTGATGACTTCTCTAAGGAAGAGAGGACGTGATGGTCTACAGATGAACTTGACTTCGTCGTTCTGGAGGAAGGGGATCAATGTCTTTGCATCCATTTCTTTAGGATACTCAGGAATAGTGAAGAAAGAGACTCCACGTATCGTATTATAGTGTTGTTTATCCTTAGAGTGAGCGACAAGTGAAGTCGATGATTGGTCAGTTTTGTTGGGGTTGGAAGACGAGGACGCTGCTCATGTCTTGATGGATGTGGTGGCTGGCGTTGGAGGCGGTTTCTCATTGGTGGAGGACGGTGGAGGCATTGAGGGCTCTGATTGGTTCTTGGCAGTGGCGGTGGCTGGAGGAGGTGGTGGTCTCTCATTGGTGGATTGCGAAGTAGAGCAGGTGGCTTGTGCAGAAATCAAATCTTGCAAGTCATCTGGTGCCTCGAAACTGACGATTTTTGGGATAATCTTCAAAACATCAGCTGAAGCAGGACTAGCTGGAAAGGTGAATGATGGCAGATTGTTGAGGGCAAGAATATCATTCATAGTTGTATTAAAACAACCCGGGTTAGCTGTATTTTGCATGTGTGAATACATCAGGCAGTAGTAGAATTTTGTGGAAATATCGCCTGGTAGAGGAGAGGCTGTGAGTGGTGGAGGTTGCTGAGTGGCTTGTAGAATCTTGGTGGTCGTCTGAAGCTTAGCTATAGCAGCATAAGTAGGAGAGTTTCCTGTAGACTTCTTAGTTTCATCTTTCAGTTTCTTAGAGAGGATATCGTTGCGTACTGGACATTTGGCTGCAAGAGTATGGTGGTCACTCTTACAGTTGATGCAAGTGGGAGCAGCAGTGGAAGTGCAGGAACGAAAGTCGTGATCTGCAGACCCACAGGTGGAACATATCTTCTTATTCTTCACGTGGCAGTCGGCAGTAGAGTGACTGTACGAGTAACATGTCCAACAAGGTGTTATGTAAGTGAATCGTTCAGGCTCAATCTGTCGAGGGTTGATGTAGTAGTAAGAGATGGCCAGGCCATCAGACAGTGCTATGGCCGCCATGGTAACGTCCAGAAACGTGACCTTGAGCATCGAGGAAGCATTGGGGATCTTTACAACAAAGTCAATCTTGGTCCAAGTGTTGAAGTCTTCAAGTGATGACGTAATTTCCTCGATAGACATGTTCGTGAATAGCCTGTCAAGGCGTTTCATGAACACAGAGCGTTTTGCACGCATGTATGGTGACGTGGAGATGGTAAAACCACGGTCTTCTAATGTCTTCATGGCTGTAGGTGTAAGTACTTTGTCAGCTTCAGCATCATCGAGAAAGGTGACGATGAAGGCTTCTTTCAGTGAAGTAATCTTGCAGAATTTGGCGTGAAGACAAGTGTTGAGTGAGGTTGCAAGCTCGAGCTTCGTGGTGTCGTCAACGACAGCAGACTTGGGCTTAATTCTCACACGATGAGACATCGTGGAGATGGAAGAGGTTCCCCTCCCCAACGGGGATCGTAGGGAGACTGAACAAGTAAGGAGAACTGCTATGACCTGCCGTGGCGAGAGTCAGAAGCAGAATCGTGTCTTCTGGAGCACAGGCTAGGAGACTGGCGTTTATATAGGCGTCAGTGGATAGGGACGTGTAGCAGACGAGGGCATAGTCACTGGTAGGCGGAATTCCCCAGTGGAATCTATAACCCACTATGATAACATGAACGTAGATAAGTATGTTTATGGAGCAACTTGCAATGTGAACACTGATGGTGTAGTGGCCAGGCTTAGGCTTGGTTACAAGTACTGACTGATGGTGTAGTGGCCAGACTTAGGCTTGGTTACAAGTACTGACTGATGTTGTAGTGGCCAGACTTAGGCTTGGTTACAAGTACTGACTGATGGTGTAGTGGCCAGACTTAGGCTTGGTTACAAGTACTGACTGATGTTGTTGTGGCCAGGCTTAGGCTTGGTTACAAGTACTGACTGATGTTGTAGTGGCCAGACTTAGGCTTGGTTACAAGTACTGACTGATGTTGTAGTGGCCAGGCTTAGGCTTGGTTACAAGTACTGACTGATGTTGTAGTGGCCAGACTTAGGCTTGGTTACAAGTACTGACTGATGTTGTAGTGGCCAGGCTTAGGCTTGGTTACAAGTACTGACATGTTGTAGTGGCCAGGCTTAGGCTTGGTTACAAGTACTGACTGATGTTGTAGTGGCCAGACTTAGGCTTGGTTACAAGTACTGACTGATGTTGTAGTGGCCAGGCTTAGGCTTGGTTACAAGTACTGACTGATGTTGTAGTGGCCAGACTTAGGCTTGGTTACAAGTACTGACTGATGTTGTAGTGGCCAGGCTTAGGCTTGGTTACAAGTACTGACATGTTGTAGTGGCCAGGCTTAGGCTTGGTTACAAGTACTGACTGATGTTGTAGTGGCCAGACTTAGGCTTGGTTACAAGTACTGACTGATGTTGTAGTGGCCAGGCTTAGGCTTGGTTACAAGTACTGACTGATGGTGTAGTGGCCAGGCTTAGGCTTGGTTACAAGTACTGACTGATGTTGTAGCGGCCAGGCTTAGGCTTGGTTACAAGTACTGACTGATGGTGTAGTGGCCAGGCTTAGGCTTGGTTACAAGTACTGACTGATGTTGTAGCGGCCAGGCTTAGGCTTGGTTACAAGTACTGACTGATGTTGTAGTGGCCAGACTTAGGCTTGGTTACAAGTACTGACTGATGTTGTAGTGGCCAGGCTTAGGCTTGGTTACAAGTACTGACATGTTGTAGTGGCCAGGCTTAGGCTTGGTTACAAGTACTGACTGATGTTGTAGTGGCCAGACTTAGGCTTGGTTACAAGTACTGACTGATGTTGTAGTGGCCAGGCTTAGGCTTGGTTACAAGTACTGACTGATGTTGTAGTGGCCAGACTTAGGCTTGGTTACAAGTACTGACTGATGTTGTAGTGGCCAGGCTTAGGCTTGGTTACAAGTACTGACATGTTGTAGTGGCCAGGCTTAGGCTTGGTTACAAGTACTGACTGATGTTGTAGTGGCCAGACTTAGGCTTGGTTACAAGTACTGACTGATGTTGTAGTGGCCAGGCTTAGGCTTGGTTACAAGTACTGACTGATGGTGTAGTGGCCAGGCTTAGGCTTGGTTACAAGTACTGACTGATGTTGTAGCGGCCAGGCTTAGGCTTGGTTACAAGTACTGACTGATGGTGTAGTGGCCAGGCTTAGGCTTGGTTACAAGTATTGACTGATGGTGTAGTGGCCAGGCTTAGGCTTGGTTACAAGTACTGACTGATGGTGTAGTGGCCAGGCTTAGGCTTGGTTACAAGTACTGACTGATGGTGTAGTGGCCAGGCTTAGGCTTGGTTACAAGTACTGACTGATGTTGTAGTGGCCAGGCTTAGGCTTGGTTACAAGTACTGACTGATGTTGTAGTGGCCAGGCTTAGGCTTGGTTACAAGCACTGACTGATGTAGTGGCCAGGCTTAGGCTTGGTTACAAGTACTGACTGATGTTATAGTGGCCAGGCTTAGGCTTGGTTACAAGTACTGACTGATGGTGTAGTGGCCAGGCTTAGGCTTGGTTACAAGTACTGACTGATGTTGTAGTGGCCAGACTTAGGCTTGGTTACAAGTACTGACTGATGATGTAGTGGCCAGGCTTAGGCTTGGTTACAAGTACTGACTGATGTTGTAGTGACCAGGCTTAGGCTTGGTTACAAGTACTGACTGATGTTGTAGTGGCCAGGCTTAGGCTTGGTTACAAGTACTGACTGATGTTGTAGTGGCCAGGCTTAGGCTTGGTTACAAGTACTGACTGATGTTGTAGTGACCAGGCTTAGGCTTGGTTACAAGTACTGACTGATGTTGTAGTGACCAGGCTTAGGCTTGGTTACAAGTACTGACTGATGTTGTAGTGGCCAGACTTAGGCTTACCTGGAGTTTACCTGGAGAGAGCTCCGGGGGTCAACGCCCCCGCGGCCCGGTCTGTGACCAGGCCTCCTGGTGGATCAGAGCCTGATCAACCAGGCTGTTGTTGCTGGCTGCACGCAAACCAACGTACGAGCCACAGCCCGGCTGATCAGGAACTGACTTTAGGTGCTTGTCCAGTGCCAGCTTGAAGACTGCCAGGGGTCTGTTGGTAATTCCCCTTATGTGTGCTGGGAGGCAGTTGAACAGTCTCGGGCCCCTGACACTTATTGTATGGTCTCTTAACGTGCTAGTGACACCCCTGCTTTTCATTGTGGGGATGTTGCATCGTCTGCCAAGTCTTTTGCTTTCGTAGTGAGTGATTTTCGTGTGCAAGTTCGGTACTAGTCCCTCTAGGATTTTCCAGGTGTATATAATCATGTATCTCTCCCTCCTGCGTTCCAGGGAATACAGGTTTAGGAACCTCAAGCGCTCCCAGTAATTGAGGTGTTTTATCTCCGTTATGCGCGCCGTGAAAGTTCTCTGTACATTCTCTAGGTCGGCAATTTCACCTGCCTTGAAAGGTGCTGTTAGTGTGCAGCAATACTCCAGCCTAGATAGAACAAGTGACCTGAAGAGTGTCATCATGGGCTTGGCCTCCCTAGTTTTGAAGGTTCTCATTATCCATCCTGTCATTTTTCTAGCAGATGCGATTGATACAATGTTATGATCCTTGAAGGTGAGATCCTCCGACATGATCACTCCCAGGTCTTTGACGTTGGTGTTTCGCTCTATTTTGTGGCCAGAATTTGTTTTGTACTCTGATGAAGATTTAATTTCCTCATGTTTACCATATCTGAAATTTCTCATCGTTGAACTTCATATTGTTTTCTGCAGCCCACTGAAAGATTTGGTTGATGTCCGCCTGGAGCCTTGCAGTGTCTGCAATGGAAGACACTGTCATGCAGATTCGGGTGTCATCTGCAAAGGAAGACACGGTGCTGTGGCTGACATCCTTGTCTATGTCGGATATGAGGATGAGGAACAAGATGGGAGCGAGTACTGTGCCTTGTTGACGACTACTCTCTGTGTTCTGTTAGTGAGGAAATTATAGATCCATCGACCGACTTTTCCTGTTATTCCTTTAGCACGCATTTTGTGCGCTATTACGCCATGGTCACACTTGTCGAAGGCTTTTGCAAAGTCTGTATATATTACATCTGCATTCATTTTGTCTTCTAGTGCATTTAGGACCTTGTCGTAGTGATCCAATAGTTGAGACAGACAGGAGCGACCTGTTCTAAACCCATGTTGCCCTGGGTTGTGAAACTGATGGGTTTCTAGATGGGTGGTGATCTTGCTTCTTAGGACCCTTTCAAAGATTTTTATGGTTTTTTATGGTTACAAGTACTGACTGATGTTGTAGTGGCCAGACTTAGGCTTGGTTACAAGTACTGACTGATATTGTAGTGGTCAGGCTTAGGCTTGGTTACAAGTACTGACTGATGTTGTAGTGGCCAGGCTTAGGCTTGGTTACAAGTACTGACTGATGTTGTAGTGGCCAGGCTTAGGCTTGGTTACAAGTACTGACTGATGTTGTAGTGGCCAGACTTAGGCTTGGTTACAAGTACTGACTGATGTTGTAGTGGCCAGACTTAGGCTTGGTTACAAGTACTGACTGATGTTGTAGTGGCCAGACTTAGGCTTGGTTACAAGTACTGACTGATGTTGTAGTGGCCAGACTTAGGCTTGGTTACAAGTACTGACTGATGTTGTAGTGGCCAGACTTAGGCTTGGTTACAAGTACTGACTGATGTTGTAGTGGCCAGACTTAGGCTTGGTTACAAGTACTGACTGATGTTGTAGTGGCCAGACTTAGGCTTGGTTACAAGTACTGACTGATGTTGTAGTGGCCAGGCTTAGGCATGGTTACAAGTACTGACTGATGTTGTAGTGGCCAGACTTAGGCTTGGTTACAAGTACTGACTGATGTTGTAGTGGCCAGGCTTAGGCTTGGTTACAAGTACTGACTGATGTTGTAGTGGCCAGACTTAGGCTTGGTTACAAGTACTGACTGATGTTGTAGTGGCCAGGCTTAGGCTTGGTTACAAGTACTGACTGATGTTGTAGTGGCCAGGCTTAGGCTTGGTTACAAGTACTTCTGGCAGTTTGGGAGACACACAGATGATGATCAAACTAAATGTAAATTATGTGATCAGGCATATGGTCACTGTCTTGAACACTATGTGCTTAATTGTCCACTTATTGAGGAATACAGAGACAGACAGTATAATAACCTATGTGACATGTCAAGATTATTAATGAAAATAAGATACCAGATATACTAAGCAAATTTCCTAAATTTGCTTGTAACAGATAAGTGAACTATAAATTCAAATGAACACCTGTTAACCCTGAATCCTGAATCTGCACTTTCTCGAAAGGTGTAGAATTAGGGGGGATATGATCAAGGTGTATAAATGGAAAACAGGAATAAATAAAGGGGATGTAAATATTGTGCTGAAAATTTCCAGCCAAGACAGGACTCGCAGCAATGGTTTCAAGTTGGAAAAATTCAGATTCAGGAAGGATATAGGAAAGTACTGGTTTGGTAATAGATAAATAACAAAAAGGCACAATACCGTGACTGGAACGATACACAAATAACCCGCACATAAAAGACAGAAGCTTACGACGACGTTTCGGTCCGACTTGGACCATTGACAAAGTCAATAGAGTCAATAGAGTTGTGGATGAGTGGAACAAACTCCCGAGTACAGTTATTGAGGCTAAAACCTTGTGTAGTTTTAAAAATAGGTTAGATAAATACACGAGTGTGTGTGAGTTGGACCTGACTAGCTTGTGCTGCTGGATCTGGTGCCGTGCTCCATCCTTGAGTGGAGATGACCAAACTGGGTGGGTCATTGGGATAATCCGGGAGGTGGGTCATTGGTCTAATCCGGGGGGGGGGACATGGACCTGCTCCGCATGGGTCAGTAGGCCTGTTGCAGTGTTACTTCTTATGTTCTTATGTTCTTTTGGGACCTAGTTTCTGGGCCTTTTGTGTATCCATATGCTCTTGAGCTACCATCCACAGGATGGATATGGGGTGCACAATAAACTAGCCACTTCGGTGGCAAAATCTAAAATCTAACCCAGTGGAAGTAGGTCCTACCCACTGGGATGGGTTAGTTGTAGAAGCCTTGAAGAAGGTCTTGTAGATATCCTCTGAACCAAGATTCCATGATGTTGTAGTGTCTGACAAGTTGTGGAATGGTATACAATACCGATCAGGTCTGATCAACCAGGCTGGGGACACTTGACAGATGCCTAACAACGAGAGTACCAACATCTGATAATAGATCAGTAACCTGATCCTCTCACGGGTTTAAAATACCACCAAATCATATCTTGTTTAGAGGCTTTCTAAAACATACCGCTTATCTATTCCAGTTGATAAATCTGATAAGGAATGTCTCTGATAGATAGGAAGATAAACACGCTATGACTTAACCAATAGATTGATAAAACTCTCACTATACACGAAAGATCGCTATGGGTTGGTTGGTTAATGGGGTTTAATGGGATTTAAAGCTTATCTACCAGACGAGGGTCATTGTCTTTCTTGGGTTATCATAGGTTATTATTATAATCAAGGGGGAGCGCTAAACCCATAGGATTATGCTAGGCCTGGGGGGGGGGGGTGCGGAAAGTATTCAGGATTAATTCAGGGAACCGGAGCACAGATCCAATTCCCTAGATCAAGAGCCCCTCACCAGCATCAAGGAACCTTCCTTGAGGGGACCTATCCTAGGTTATCTATGTGCTGTTATGTATGATAATTTAGCCACTCAGGATAACTTGGGGTAGGGAGGGTTAGCCACTCAGGATAACCTGGGGTTGGGAGGGTTAGCCACTCAGGATAACCTGGGGTTGGGAGGGTTAGCCACTCAGGATAACCCAAGAAAGTCAGTGTGTCATCGAGGACTCTTATTTCTACGGTGGTCCTTAAATCTTGTCCCCCCAGAATGCCACCCACACCAGTCAACTAACACTTACGTACCTATTTACTGCTAGGAGAACAGTGGCAGCAGGTGTAAGGTGACTAACATTTAGATACCTACTTACTGCTAGGTGAAGTGACAGCATGTGTAAGGTGACTAACACCCAGGTACCTACTTACTGCTAGGTGAACAGTGACAGCAAGTGTAAGGTGACTAACACCCAAGTACCTACTTACTGCTAGGTGAACAGTGACAGCATGTATAAGGTGACTAACACCCAGGTACCTACTTACTGCTAGATGAACAGTGGCAAAAGGTGTAAGGTAACATGTCCAACGTCCCCACCCATACTGGGGACCGAACCACGGACACTCGGTATGTGAATTGAGTGCGCTACCAACCGAGCCACGAGCCACACCTCAGCATATACACCGTGTATGCTGTGGGTGTATTATCAAACTACTTGGCTAACAATTTCACACCAACTTACCCGTAAAATACATAAGTATAAAGAGTACAGATGTAACAAGGATGGACTTGATAATGTCCGGGTGGAGCAGTCCCCTCCATGTTGATCCTGTCGTGTTCATTTCACGGTAACTCTGCAGTTCTGCATCAATGTTTGCATGTTGACCTCTCAGGTTGACCAGAACGGCTCTGGCCTCTTCTTCCCGGCCTGCAATGTCCCGTTATAAAATTGGTCAAGATTAGGTTAGGTTAAGGTTGAGATTTGGGCGACTTTAGTCCAAATTGTTTAAGTTTTGGTGGGGTCTACTGTATGAGAATGGGGTTGTGAAGGGGCCCCATAACAGTTCAAGCTTCAGGGCCCCAAAAATGTAGGTCCCCTACATTTAGGTAAGGTTAGTCAGGAAACAGGACAAGTGTTTCCTGACACGGGTCTTAGTCATATGATGACCAACAGCTGGAGCTTTTGTCATCTGATAAAGGCCTTCCACTGGCTTACCCCCCACTACTTTAAAAATTAATATTAATTCACCAACCGGTCAAAAAATGAAACTTAAATTCATCCCGTGTTGTGGGCTAAATATTAATTACGTCTACCTTATAATACATCCAACAATACGTTTTCTTTTATGCACTGCGGCTTTAAAGAAAACAATTTAATGCAGGAACTAATAAGATTAAAAACACATAAGCACTTCAACTTTCTTTTACAAGAATAAATTGCTAAAATATAAGGCAATCTTTTTGGAATGTTCTTGTGACCTAATTCATGTCTGATTAACAAACTTATTACGACAGTAACCAGAAATAAACATGTAAATAGTTCATTACCAAGTGATAATAGTAGAAATAATAATGTTTATTTCTAGCAGTACATGATACAACTTATACAGACCATAGCTGACAACAATGACATACTATATAGGAAGTTCCTGGTTATGTAGAGCATTTCTGGTAACTTAGGTTAATTTTGTTCCCCAGGATGCCACCCACACCCGTCAACTAACACCCAGAATGCCACCCACACCAGTCAACTAACGCCCAGAATGCCACCCACACCAGTCAACTAACACCCAGAATGCCACCCACACCAGTCCACTAACACCCAGAATGCCACCCACACCAGTCCACTAACACCCAGGATGCCACCCACACCAGTCCACTAACACCCAGAATGCCACCCACACCAGTCCATTAACACCCAGGATGCCACCCACACCAGTCCACTAACACCCAGGATGCCACACACACCAGTCAACTAACACCCAGGTACCTACTTCCTGCTAGGTGAATAAAGACAGCAGGTAGTAGTAGCAGCAGTGGTAACATAATTACTCTCATTGTATACTATACCTTTAAGTAGGAGTAGTGAGGGACTCTCAGGCAGGGAAGTGAGGCCCAGGATAAACAAGAGAGGCACCAGCATATCAACAAAAGCCACTATGTAGTACCTAGCGTCGTAGCCAACCAGTGCTGTCACAACCTGACCTGACAACCACGTACATATATACATGTAAGTATATTTACACACGGGTATATATAAGTTCAGTTATCATGTATAAATTACCCACCAGGATACCCTATTGATATTAGCTAAAGAAAGTTCTCTCCGACCCTTGGAGTTAATGCAAAATGAAGCTCTCAGGATTATTCTTGGCTGTCCCAGATCTACAAAAGTTCTTAACATGAGGAAGGAGCTTGGTATTTCTAGTATCAGTGATAGGATTGTTGAAATTAACACTGTACTCGGTATTAGAATGTTGAGAAACGAACCAGACACTGTCACAGTGAATCTTACCAAGTGTCTAGAGGTAAATACACACAGATCTAAATGGATTGTGAAAACGTGCAATTGCATTAAGTTTTATAACCTGCATGAACTGTATCACTGTAGGCAACAAGAGCATTTCACCCCTCCATGGAAGATGTGTTCATTTAATATCACATACCTACAAGTTCCTCCCAAGAAGCTCATTGCTAGTAATCCCTTCCTTAAATCTCTTGTTAGAGCAACTGCTCAAGAAGAAATTTCTCACCTAGCTGGTAGTAATAAGTTATCACAAGTTATGTACACTGATGGATCTAAACAGGAGTCTTCTGGCAGGGCTGCATCTGCTCTTGTTGCCACCTCCCTAGTTAAGAACGATAATAAATTTGTTGAGTTAGGCATAAGAATTAACAACTGGGCGTCTACACTGCAAACTGAATTGTTTGCAATCCTAATGGCGCTAAAGCTAACCTATGACACTGAGCTTGACTCTATCATCATTACTGATTCTATGTCATCATTGAAGGCTCTTGGCTCATATAATGACTCCAACAACATGCTCATTGGAGAAGCCAGGTATAGATACTCAAAAATTAGGGACAAAGGAATTAATGTACAATTGCTATGGATCCCATCACACATTGGATTACTCCTTCATGATAAAGTTGATATGTTAGCCAAGAAGAGTATCGAGAAGGAGAATGTAGAATATAACTTTGGTATAACTGTGTCTAGCATTAGGAATAATATTAGGAGAGAAGTAAATAATGAAAATGATTGTTATAGGAATGCAGTTAGAAGCCTGAGTAGATCTATAACCCACTATGATAACATGAACGTAGATAAGTATGTTTATGGAGCAACGTGCAATGTGAACAGACTGACTGATGTTGTAGTGGCCAGGCTTAGGCTTGGTTACAAGTACTTCTGGCAGTTTGGGAGACACACAGATGATGATCAAACTAAATGTAAATTATGTGATCAGGCATATGGTCACTCTCTTGAACACTATGTGCTTAATTGTCCACTTATTGAGGAATACAGAGACAGACAGTATAATAACCTAAGTGACATGTCAATATATCTTATTAATGAAAATAAGATACCAGATATACTAAGCAAATTTCCTAAATTTGCTTGTAACAGATAAGTGAACTATAGATATGTAGATATAAATCCATATGTATTCCTGTTAACCCTTTGGGGCCTAGTTCCTAGGCCTTTTGTTTATCCATATGCTCTCGCGCTACCGTCCACAGGATGGATATGGGGTGCACAATAAGCTAGCCACTTCGGTGGTAAAATCTAAATCTAAAATCTAATCCAACCCAGCTACGGGGCACCTAACCTAAGTTCGGAACTTACCGCAGTTAACGCCAATGTTAACAATCATGATCATTGCTCCTCGAACATCCAAGTCAGCCATCTCGACTCCATAAGCATTAACAGAGATGGTCAGGGACCCTACGGCCAGTCCACACACGAATCTATACCAAGAAACACAAGAATCAATTATATGTATATTTTTGTGCCCACGAACGAGTGGTATTGATCAATAACAACACCGCGACTAGCCAAGGACTCGAACCCATGCTGGTTTGGCCTGCCTCATGGTGGGCAGCAAGTACACCATCCAGCTAAACTGGAAGTGCTACTCTTAAGGATTGTATGGTCCAGTGGATTAAGGCATCATGAGTTTTCGCCCAACATGAGGCAGGCCAAAGCAGCATGGGTTCGAGTCCTTGGCTAGTCGCAGTGTTGTTATCGATATATATATATATATATATATATATATATATATATATATATATATATATATATATATATATATATATATATATATATATATATAAAGATGGCACATACAGTACATGAGGTGTGAGAACTCCCCTTCTTCCTTCCTCAGTCTGATTACCTGGCCCTTAACTGTTGTTTTCATAATGATGTGGCTGTACAACAGCTTCAGTTCAGATCTGACTTTCGCTGGTAAGTCATTTTCGTATTGTTATTGGGCCTCCCTTCTTACCTGTGCATACTCATTTCTGGCTCTACGACTGCTCTCCTTATTCTCCTGGGTCCTTTGCTTTCTATACTTCTTCCATTCTCTAGCTCACTTGGTTTTGGCCTCTCTACACCTTTGGGTGAACCAAGGGCTCATCCTGGCTTTCTCGTTGTTTTTGTTACCCTTCGGCACAAACCTCTCCTCAGGTTCCTTGCATATCGTTGTCACACATTCCATCATCTCGTTTACTGACTTCCCTTCCAGCTCTCTGTCCCATTGAACCCCGTGCAGGAAATTCTTCATGCCTGTATAGTCCCCTCTTTTGTAGTTTGGCTTCCTTCGTCCTGCCCTCCCTGCTTCCCTTTCCACTTGTAACTCTACTATTTATTCGAACCATGTGATCACTGGCCCCGAGGGGTCTTACATATGTAATGTCCTCGATATCTGCACTACTCGGGGTGAATACTAGGTCCAGTCTTGCTGTCTCGTCCTCTCCTCTTTCTCTGGTAGTGTCCCTTATGTGTTGGTACATGAGGTTTCCCAGTACCATCTCCATCATCTTAGCCCTCCACGTTTTTGGGGCCCCCATGTGGTTCCAGGTTCTCCCAGTTAATTTCCTTGTGATTGAAGTCACCCATAATCAGCAGCTTTGTCCTACTCGCATGAGCCCTTCTGGCCACCTCAGCCAGTGTGTCAGCCATCGCTCTATTGTCCTCAACATGTTCCTGCTTTGGCCTCCTGCTGTTCTGTGGATGGTTATACATCACTGCAATTACCACCTTGGGACCTCCAGACTGAAGTGTTCCTATCATGTAGTCTCTTGCTACTCCTCTGTCTCCTCTCTCCAGCTCATCAAAATCCCATCGGTTTTTGATGAGCAGTGCCACTCCTCCACCCCCTCTGTTCCCTCTGTCTTTCTTCGGGATCTGATATCCCAGTGGAAAGATGGCATCTGTTATCATTCCTGTGAGCTTGGTTTCTGTGAGAGCTATGATGTCCGGTGATGCCTCTTTGACTCTTTCGTGCCAATCCTCCCATTAATTCATTATTCCATCAGCGTTGGTGTACCATACCTTCTAGGGGGTCTGTGAGGGTGGGGGACCTGTGATTGTGCTGTGGTATTCTACAGCATAGTGTGGGTTGGGGGCTGTAAGTGGGGATTGTGGTTTGTACTGGGATAGTGTGTTCTCCTCTTGTGCCGAGTTCTCTTGTGCCGAGTTCTCCTCTTGTGCCGAGTCCTCTTGTGCCGAGTTCTTCTCTTGTGCCGAGTTCTCCTCTTGTGCCGAGTTCTCTTGTGCCGAGTTCTTCTCTTGTGCCGAGTTCTCTTGTGCCGAGTTCTTCTCTTGTGCCGAGTTCTTCTCTTGTGTGTGTGTGTGTGTGTGTGTGTGTGCTCACCTAATTGTGGTTGCAGGGATCGAGACTCAGCTCCTGGCCCCGCCTCTTCACTGGCCGCTACTGGGTCCTCCCTCTCCCTGCTCCATGAACTCTATCATACCTCGTCTTAAAACTATGTATGGTTCCTGCCTCCACTACATCGCTTGCCAAACTATTCCACTTCCTAACAACTCTGTGGCTGTATGCGCGCGTGTGTGTGTGTGTTTGTGTGCGTGTGTATATATATGGACGACTCACCTTACACCTGCTGGAACTGTTCACCTAGCAGTAAGTAGGTACCTGGATGTTAGTCACCTTACACCTACTATCAATGTTCACCTAGCAGTAAGTAGGTACCTGGGTGTTAGTCACCTTACACCTGCTACCCCTGTTCACCTAGCAATAAGAAGCTAGAATGCATTAACTAGTGGTTAGGATACATTAACTAGAAGCTAGCATACATTACCTAGTGACTAGGATACAATAACTAGCGGCTAGGATGAATTAACTAGTTACTAGGCTGCATATCTTACTTTCTAGGACACATGATCTAGTAGCTAGTATTCATAACTCACCTAAAAACCAAAATACCAGTGAATGTTGGTAGGAGGGCCACACCTAGCCATCCTATAAGTGCTATAATCCCAGCAATTATCATACTGATGCGTCGTCCTAGCCTCAACACGAGAGGTGCGGAGATCCAGGCTCCTGGGAGGGAGCCGAGCGACACTAGGCTACCTGCAAGGCAATAGAAAAAAATGAAAAAATGGGTATAATTATAAGTAGGCCAGTGGAAGGCCTAGGTCAGATGATCAAAAGCTCCAGTTGTGGGTCATCGCATGACTGAGACCCGCCTCAGGAAACACTTGTTATGTTTCCTGACAAATTTTAAGTAACCTAGCATTTCAGTGGTATACAGTACCGGCAAGATGAAGAATTAAACGTGTGTGAAACATCTGGGTATCGTGTAGATATTTCGCTATCCAGTGGCTTTATTAATGCAATACAAAGGCATAATGTGAAGACTGTAGAATCCGTCTTCCAATGTTTTCTGTATATGTATTTCTACAGTCTTCACCTTATGTCCTTGTATTGATAAAGTCACTGGAGGGCAAAACGTCAACAAGGAAAGATACCCAATGTTGCACATGTGTCTAATTCAAGATTTTGCTGCGTATTTACTGATCCACATAGTTTAGTAACTCCTGTTATAACAACATGAAACGTTTCTCCCATCAGGAGCTGCATCAACAGAGACGCATAAAACAAGGGGAAAATAGTAAGTGAGATACCTGCCATATCCATTTGTGTGGAAGAGTACTGGAGCAAGGTACCATAGATGGTGGTGTTAGACTGGGAAGAGAGATCCTGAGCCAGTACTGAGGGCCACACAAACATGGTGCCCATGATCCACGTACCCAAGCTGGCTATGAAGATCTTGAAGCCCTGGCAGGTGATATGAAATTAGGGACTCATAGCCTCGTCATCAACCTTTGGCAACAACGTTGGTCTGATATGATACATAACAAATTACTTTTATCAAATCAAGTTTAGGTTTCTGGCCTTCTTGTCATCAGTGTCATGGTTGGGAGACTATGCTCTCCCGTCTTCACATCGGCCACACTCGTCTTACTCACAGATATCTCATGGAGAGGCGCCCTGTTCCACTCTCTGAGAATTGTCAGGTTCCAGTTTCTGTTAGCCATACTCTATTGAACTGTCCTATCTAACAATGAGCATGCAGAATTTATCCCCGATGTCGTCACTGCTCTAACACATTTTATCTTCCCTCCTCGCTGACGGCCCCACCTTTGACAAAGACTCCTTCATTGACTTTTTGACACCAACTGATCTACTACACAAACTTCGATTATGCTGCCTCTGGCACTTCTCACAGCCCTTTCTAACTCTCCCTCTGTTGTCCTCCCCACCCTTGCTACTGTATAATCCTGCACTATCCCCTGCCTTGTAACGCTGCATGACCCTGGTATGTATGGTACTTCTATCATCATAATTATAATAGCCTGGTCATAGTTACAAACATTTCTCGCTAAAATATCAAGTAATGGTTTTTGTGTGACTTAATTTATGTCTGCATAAGTAAGTCGTTATGACTGGAACTAGATATAATTATGTAAATAGTTCATTACCACTGTAATAGTTCATTACCACTGTAATAGTTCATTACCACTGTACTTATTCATTACCACTGTAACTTGTTTTGCTATCAGAACTTTGGGGCCCAGTCCCGGGACCTATTATGTACCTCTGTAATATTTTGACTACCACCCACAGGATGGGTATGGGGTGCATAATTATATTAAACTAACTAACCCTTCCTCAAGAAGTCTGAAATGCTCTGAATATTAAGGTGTTTTCTGCAGTCATACCTAAATATCACGTATCTCTTTACAAACATAATAACATGCTAAGATAATCTGAATCTTTTATCTTTAATCTTTAAGTCTTGCCTTGATGAATGAGACACTTGGGCAGAATTTGAGAATTTGTATTGTGGTAACGTTTTGCCAGACAGTGGCTGCTTCAGTCCAGTACAGAGAAGAACGATGAATAATGGGGAGTCTCAGGTAATCAGTCCCTCAGCCTGGAGTCGATGTGCTCAGTCCATCAATCTTGATCAAATGTTTAAGAATAATGATTCTCACGTGTTCAATTATCAACTTGTGGGTTTTCAAAATCATTTATACGAAGTCTTTGTATACTAAATCTACATTTTGTTTGTCCTCTTGTGCATCTAAGACCTTGTCATAGTGGCCCACTAGTTGGGACAAGCAGGAACGGCCATCTAAGACCTTGTCATAGTGGCCCACTAGTTGGGACAGGCAGGAACGACCATCTAAGACCTTGTCATAGTGGCCCAATAGTTGGAACAGGCAGGAACGACCATCTAAGACCTTGTCATAGTGGCCCACTAGTTGGAACAGGCAGGAACGACCATCTAAGACCTTGTCATAGTGGCCCACTAGTTGGGACAGGCAGGAACGACAATCTAAGACTTTGTCATAGTGGCCCAATAGTTGGAACAGGCAGGAGCGACCATCTAAGACCTTGTCATAGTGGTCCAGTAGTTGGGGCAGGCAGGAGCGACCATCTAAGATCTTGTCATAGTGGTCTAGTAGTTGGGATAGGCAGGAACGACCATCTAAGACCTTGTCATAGTGGCCCAATAGTTGGAACAGGCAGGAACGACCATCTAAGACCTTGTCATAGTGGCCCACTAGTTGGGACAGGCAGGAACGACCATCTAAGACCTTGTCATAGTGGCCCAATAGTTGGAACAGGCAGGAGCGACCATCTAAGACCTTGTCATAGTGGTCCAGTAGTTGGGACAGGCAGGAGCGACCATCTAAGACCTTGTCATAGTGGTCCAATAGTTGGGACAGGCAGGAGCGACCATCTAAACCTTGTCATAGTGGTCCAGTAGTTGGGACAGGCAGGAGCGACCATCTAAGACCTTGTCATAGTGGTCCAATAGTTGGGACAGGCAGGAGCGACCATCTAAGACATTGTCATAGTGGTCCAGTAGTTGGGACAGGCAGGAACGACCATCTAAACCTTGTCATAGTGGTCCAGTAGTTGGGACAGGCAGGAGCGACCATCTAAGACATTGTCATAGTGGTCCAGTAGTTGGGACAGGCAGGAACGACCATCTAAGACCTTGTCATAGTGGTCCAGTAGTTGGGACAGGCAGGAGCGACCTGTTCTAAACCCATACTACCCTGGGTTGTGTAATTGATGGGTATCTAAGTGGTTGGCGATCTTGCTTCTTAGAACCCTCTCAAAGATTTTTATGATATGGGACGTCAGTGTTATCTGTCTGTAGATATTAGCAATTGTTCACTGCCGCCTTTGTGGAGTGGGGCTGTGTTGGGATTTTTTATAGGGAAAAGGGAGGGTTACCTACCCAGGATAACCCAGGGAAGGGTTAGCTACCCAGGATAACCCAGGGGAGGGTTAGTCACCAGGATAACCCAGGGGAGGGTTAGCCACCCAGGATAATCCAAGAAAGTCAGTGTGTCATCAAGGGCTGTCTGACTTATTTCCATTGTGGTCCTTCAAGCTTCTTCCCCAGGATGCCACCCACACCAGTCAACTAACACCCAGGTACCTACTTACTAGGTGAACAGTGATTGCAGATGTAAGGTGACTAACACCCAGGAACCTGCTTACTGCTAGGTGAAGAGGGACAGCAGGAGTAAGGTAACTAATATCCAGGTACGTAATTACTGCTAGGTGAACATGGGCAGCAGGTGTAAAGTGACTAACGCCCAGGTACCCACTTACTGCTAGGTGAACAGTGACAGCAAGTGTAAGGTAACATGCCTAACGTTTCACCCGTGCTGGGGATCGAACCAAGGACACTCAGTGTGTGTGAGGCGAGTGCGTTATCAACCGAGCCATGGGACACTCACCCACTGTGAATGTTTTGTTTAAAGTTTATAATAGTTCGGTTCTGAAAACTTGATTAGGAAAGTTGTCGCTGCATTTGATAACATTAATCATGGAATAGTGTCACTACAGTCTTGTCAGGAGGCAGGTGTGAGGGACTCACACCCCCACATCAGCCTTGTCAGGAGGCAGGTGTAGAGGACTCACACCCCCACACCAGCCTTGTCAGGAGGCAGGTGTGAGGAACTCACACCCCCACACCAGCCTTGTCAGGAGGCAGGTGTAGGGGACTCACACCCCCACACCAGCCTTGTCAGAAGGCAGGTGTGAGGGACTCACACCCCCACACCAGCCTTGTCAGGAGGCAGGTGTAGGGGACTCACCCTCACACCACCCTTGTCAGGAGGCAGGTGTAGGGGACTCACACCCCCCACACCAACCTTGTCAGGAGGCAGGTGTAGAGGACTCACACCCCCACACCAACCTTGTCAGGAGGCAGGTGTAGGGGACTCACACCCCCCACACCAACCTTGTCAGGAGGCAGGTGTAGGGGACTCACCCCCACACCAACCTTGTCAGGAAGCAGGTGTGAGGGACTCACACCCCCACACCAGCCTTGTCAGGAGGCAGGTGTAGGGGACTCACCCCCACACCAACCTTGTCAGGAGGCAGGTGTAGGGGACTCACACCCCCACACCAACCTTGTCAGGAGGCAGGTGTAGGGGACTCACACCCCCCACACCAACCTTGTCAGGAGGCAGGTGTAGGGGACTCACCCCCACACCAACCTTGTCAGGAGGCAGGTGTAGGGGACTCACACCCCCCACACCAACCTTGTCAGGAGGCAGGTGTAGGGGACTCACCCCCACACCAACCTTGTCAGGAGGCAGGTGTAGGGGACTCACACCCCCACACCAGCCTTGTCAGGAGGCAGGCATGGGGGACTCACCCTCACACCAACCTTGTCAGGAGGCAGGTGTAGGGGACTCACACCCCCCACACCAACCTTGTCAGGAGGCAGGTGTAGGGGACTCACACCCCCCACACCAACCTTGTCAGGAGGCAGGTGTAGGGGACTCACACCCCCACACCAACCTTGTCAGGAGGCAGGTGTAGGGGACTCACACCCCCACACCAACCTTGTCAGGAGGCAGGTGTAGGGGACTCACCCCCACACCAACCTTGTCAGGAGGCAGGTGTAGGGGACTCACACCCCCCACACCAACCTTGTCAGGAGGCAGGTGTAGGGGACTCACACCCCCACACCAACCTTGTCAGGAGGCAGGTGTAGGGGACTCACGCCCCCCACACCAACCTTGTCAGGAGGCAGATGTAGGGACTCACCCCCACACCAACCTTGTCAGGAGGCAGGTGTAGGGGACTCACACCCCTCACACCAACCTTGTCAGGAGGCAGGTGTAGGGGACTCACACCCCCACACCAACCTTGTCAGGAGGCAGGTGTAGGGGACTCACACCCCCACACCAACCTTGTCAGGAGGCAGGTGTAGGGGACTCACACCCCCCACACCAACCTTGTCAGGAGGCAGGTGTAGGGGACTCACACCCCTCACACCAACCTTGTCAGGAGGCAGGTGTAGGGGACTCACACCCCCCACACCAACCTTGTCAGGAGGCAGGTGTAGGGGACTCACACCCCCACACCAACCTTGTCAGGAGGCAGGTGTAGGGGACTCACACCCCCACACCAACCTTGTCAGGAGGCAGGTGTAGGGGACTCACCCCCACACCAACCTTGTCAGGAGGCAGGTGTAGGGGACTCACACCCCCCACACCAACCTTGTCAGGAGGCAGGTGTAGGGGACTCACACCCCCACACCAACCTTGTCAGGAGGCAGGTGTAGGGGACTCACACCCCCCACACCAACCTTGTCAGGAGGCAGGTGTAGGGACTCACCCCCACACCAACCTTGTCAGGAGGCAGGTGTAGGGGACTCACACCCCTCACACCAACCTTGTCAGGAGGCAGGTGTAGGGGACTCACACCCCCACACCAACCTTGTCAGGAGGCAGGTGTAGGGGACTCACACCCCCACACCAACCTTGTCAGGAGGCAGGTGTAGGGGACTCACACCCCCCACACCAACCTTGTCAGGAGGCAGGTGTAGGGGACTCACACCCCTCACACCAACCTTGTCAGGAGGCAGGTGTAGGGGACTCACACCCCCCACACCAACCTTGTCAGGAGGCAGGTGTAGGGGACTCACACCCCTCACACCAACCTTGTCAGGAGGCAGGTGTAGGGGACTCACACCCCCACACCAACCTTGTCAGGAGGCAGGTGTAGGGGACTCACACCCCCACACCAACCTTGTCAGGAGGCATTATACACAAATAACCTGCACATAAAAGAGAGAAGCTTACAACGACGTTTCAGTGTAGGGGACTCACACCCCCCACACCAACCTTGTCAGGAGGCAGGTGTAGGGGACTCACACCCCCCACACCAACCTTGTCAGGAGGCAGGTGTAGGGGACTCACACCCCCACACCTTGTCAGGAGGCAGGTGTAGGGAACTCACACCCCTCACACCAACCTTGTCAGGAGGCAGGTGTAGGGGACTCACACCCCCCACACCAACCTTGTCAGGAGGCACGTGTAGGGGACTCACACCCCCACACCAACCTTGTCAGGAGGCAGGTGTAGGGGACTCAAACCCCTCACACCAACCTTTTCAGGAGGCAGGTGTAAGGGACTCACACCCCCACACCAACCTTGTCAGGAGGCAGGTGTAGGGGACTCACACCCCCACACAAACCTTGTCAGGAGGCAGGTGTAGGGGACTCACCCCCACACCAACCTTGTCAGGAGGCAGGTGTAGGGGACTCACACCCCCACACCAACCTTGTCAGGAGGCAGGTGTAGGGGACTCACACCCCCCACACCAACCTTGTCAGGAGGCAGGTGTAGGGGACTTACACCCCCACACCAACCTTGTCAGGAGGCAGGTGTAGGGGACTCACACCCCTCACACCAACGTTGTCAGGAGGCAGGTGTAGGGGACTCACACCCCTCACACCAACGTTGTCAGGAGGCAGGTGTAGGGGACTCACACCCCTCACACCAACGTTGTCAGGAGGCAGGTGTAGGGGACTCACACCCCTCACACCAACCTTATCAGGACGTGGATATAAGACATACGTTTTCATACACATCCACAGGTCAAACAATCTTACCTGCTTTAAAAGCCGTTTTCTTCTGTTAAGATCCACAGTTGCTCCTCCCACCGCTAGATGGCACTCAGTTATCTCTCCACCACCTCCAGCCGTCTCCATTACTCCTAAAGTTTAATTGAATAATTAAGTTCTTGCTCTAAGTTGTTCGTCTAAGTTACTGCTCTTGTAAGTTGGTCGATGATGTTAGCAGGAAGTACAGCATGTAGTGGAGGTGTCCGTGTTGTTGCTACTGTCACATCAACTGCTGCAACTATCAACATTATTAATACACAGACGTGACCTTAGACTATCAACATACCTGCCATCTACCACCAGACTATCAACATACCTGCCGTCTTCCACCAGACTATCAACATACCTGCCGTCTTCCACCAGACTATCAACATACCTGCCATCTACCACCAGACTATCAACATACCTGCCATCTACCACCAGACTATCAACATACCTGCCGTCTTCCACCAGACTATCAACATACCTGCCATCTACCACCAGACTATCAACATACCTGCCATCTACCACCAGACTATCAACATACCTGCCATCTACCACCAGACTTACAACATACCTGCCATCTACCACCAGACTATCAACATACCTGCCATATACCACCAGACTATCAACATACCTGCCATCTACCACCAAACTATCAACATACCTGCCATCTACCACCAGACTATCAACATACCTGCAGACTATCAACATACCTGCCATCTACCACCAGACTATCAACATACCTGCCATCTACCTGCCGTCTTCCACCAGACTATCAACATACCTGCCATCTACCACCAGACTATCAACATACCTGCCATCTACAGACACCACCTGACTATCAACATACCTGCCATCTACCACCAGACTATCAACATACCTGCCGTCTTCCACCAGACTATCAACATACCTGCCATCTACCACCAGACTATCAACATACCTGCCATCTACCACCAGACTATCAACATACCTGCCATCTACCACCAGACTATCAACATACCTGCCATCTACCACCAGACTATCAACATACCTGCCATCTACCACCAGACTATCAACATACCTGCCATCTACCACCAGACTATCAACATACCTGCCATCTACCACTGGGAAGTCACGTCCCTCTCAGATCAAACATTTCTCACTTGAAAAAGTTGTCCAAGGTGTGTGTTTTCTCTACTAAGATACCATTGTGTTGCAGTGTCTGGCATTGTGTTGCAGTGTCTGGCATTGTGTTGCAGTGTCTGGCAGGCTGAATATCAAAATGGTATACAATACCGACAGGTAGGTAGGTAAGACACATAGGCAACAGTTAGGCAACTTTGTTCCTGACTATGGAACTGAACTTCTCCAGGCTGAGGGACTGACAACCTTCTCTCCCGAATTTCCAACCTGAATGTCAAAAACAAACGTATAGATTCCTTCGATGTCACAGCCCTCTTCACCAACGTTCCTACTGACGCTGCAATCAACATTCTGAGACAGAGGCTCACTGAAAACCACGACCTCCCTTTACCTCTTCTAGATTTCATCAGTCTAGTGGAACTTTGTGTTAAGATAAGATAAGATTTCGTTCGGATTTTTAACCCCGGAGGGTTAGCCACCCAGGATAACCCAAGAAAGTCAGTGCGTCATCGAGGACTGTCTAACTTATTTCCATTGTGGTCCTTAATCTTGTCCCCCAGGATGCGACCCACACCAGTCGACTAACACCCAGGTACCTATTTACTGCTAGGTGAACAGGACAACAGGTGTAAGGAAACGTGTCGAAATGTTTCCACCCGCCGGGAATTGAACCCGGGCCCTCCGTGTGTGAAGCGGGAGCTTTAGCCACCAGGCCACTTCTTCAAGTATCAGGACAACTGTTACAAACAATGCTTTGGGATGGCAATGGGCAGCCCGCTCAGTGCTGTGCTTGCCAACCTCTTCATGGAAAACCTGGAGACAGAAAAATTCAGCACCCTCATTCCCAACACCGTTACCTGGCTAAGATACGTTGATGATGTACTGGTTTTCTATGCGAGACGTCTCAATATCCAGGCCCTTCTCAACAAGATCATTGCAGATTAAGACACTTATGCAGCATATAGGAATCTTTATTCAGGAAACGTTTCGCCACACAGTGACTTCATCAGTCCAATACAAAGAGGAAGGCGTAAGGTATCTTAATTCTGAGGACATGTACATAATCTTCACGACTACGACAACTACCTCTACAACTAACCCTTCTATTTGGGAAGGACCTACTTCCACTGGGGAATCCCGCCTACCAGTGAATATGCCCTCGTCTGCTACACCTGACGTTACTATATAAGCGCCAGGATTCTTTCTTCTGCTTCAGAATCTCCACGACTATGGTGCTGTTCGCACCTACTCCTAGGTTGAGGGACTGATTACCTCATCTTCTGTACATAGTTCTACTGTCTTCAAGTTATGTCCTAGAATTTGTATTGATAAAGCCACTGGATGGCGAAACGTCTACAATAAAGATACCCAGATGTTGCACATGTGTCTTACTCTCATCTTGTCGGTATTATATACCATTTCGTACACAACTTGTCAGACACTGCAACATCATGGAATCTTAATTCTGAGGACATGTACATAATCTTCACGACTACGACAACTACCTCTACAACTAACCCTTCTATTTGGGAAGGACCTACTTCCACTGGGGAATCCCGCCTACCAGTGAATATGCCCTCGTCTGCTACACCTGACGTTACTATATAAGCGCCAGGATTCTTTCTTCTGCTTCAGAATCTCCACGACTATGGTGCTGTTCGCACCTACTCCTAGGTTGAGGGACTGATTACCTCATCTTCTGTACATAGTTCTACTGTCTTCAAGTTATGTCCTAGAATTTGTATTGATAAAGCCACTGGATGGCGAAACGTCTACAATAAAGATACCCAGATGTTGCACATGTGTCTTACTCTCATCAAGGAGAGGAGGAGTATGAGGTAATCAGTCCCTCAGCCTGGAGTCGATGTGTTCAGTCCATCAATCTTGTAGAATGTACAGCATAGGGCCGTAGACGTGGCTTATATACTGTAGTGAGGTGAGGTGAAGCAGGCGGAGGCGGGGTCATAGTGGTACCATCCACTAGTCGAAGTAGGTCTTCGTCCAAAGGTTGAACAAGTGTTGAAGAATTCTTTGTAACAAGATCCCATGATGCTGCAGTGTCTGACAGTTGTGATGAATGGTTTGAAAAACCGACAAGTTGTCGGTTTTTCAAACCATTCATCACAAGATCATTGCAGTTGAACCATCAATAAAGTTTACACTTGAACTCGAAAATGATGGCAAACTTCCTTTCCTCGACGTTCTACTGTGCAGATCTCCCGACAGTGACAAACTTCTCTTCAAAGTGTATAGAAAACCTACCAACAAGGACGATCTTATACACTTTTATTCACACCAAGACACCCGCACTAAGAGAGGAGTCCTCATTGGCTTCTTCTTGAGAGCTCTTCGCATCTCCAGCCCTTGTTTTCTAGAAGAAGAATGCACTTACATAACACAAGCCTTTACACGTCTTCAGTTCCCATCTTTCTTCATCTGAGATTGCAGACTCAAGGCACAAGCTATCCTCAACAAACCGCCCATGGAACAGCCCCCTAAACAGTTCATAGTACTCCCATGTGGCGATGTTGCCACGAATACTCGCCGGGCACTTGCTATGAGTAACATCAACGTTTCCACCATAAACACATCATCTATCAAAGACCTCACTACGAAACGCAGCCCCACACCTCTAACTTCTACAGCAGGCGTCTACACTATTCCCTGTGGGTTCTGTCCCAAGAAATATGTAGGCGAGACAGGCAGAGATCTTGCAGTCCGCTTGAATGAGCATCGAAATGCCTCTAACAGAGACGATGTAAGGTACGCCTGTGTCCTCCACAGAGACTCCACGGGACATTTGATGAACTGGAATGAGGCACAACTCGTTCTCACCGAACCAGACCTCAGACGCCGACGGTGCCTAGAAGCCTCACTAATCGCCGTCACCGACACTATAGAACGCAACACTGGAAACTACAAAATTTCAAAAACATTGGCATACATGATACTTAAGCAGCACCAACCCAACAACACAGGAGTCACATGATTTCAACGTCTACCCGTCCTCATCATAGGTAGAGGTTGTTTTGATAAGGACCTGCCTCGCATGGGCCAGTAGGCCTTCTACAGTGTTCCTCCATTCTTATGTTATGACATTCCTCAGGTCACGTGCGTCACACCTCACTCTCCGCTTATATATATAATGTCTTTCTACCTCTGTATGTTAGAAGTGATCAAGGTCCCAGGACCGAAACGTTTTCTAATAAATATGTCATAGTGTTTGCTTACGTGTCTTTCTAAACCATACACACACGTACACAGAGCCAGGAGCTACGACACGACCCCTACAACAAGTAAGTCAGTACACACACACACGTACACAGAGCCAGGAGCTACGACGCGACCCCTGCAACAACAAATAAGTCAGTACACACACACACGTACACAGGGCCAGGAGCTACGACTCGACCCCTGTAACCACAAATAAGTGAGTACGTACACACGTACACGGAGTTAGGAGCTACGACGCGACCCCTACAACAACAAGTAAGTCAGTACACACACGTACACAGGGCCAGGAGCTACGACTCGACCCCATGCAGAAACAAGCGAGTAACAGACACTGGGTGTACCAGGCCGCAGTAAACACACTATATAGACCATTTTTCTTAATTCTTCCAATTAATGGACACGTCATTGGCACTATCAGTATCAACCTTGATAATATAACCACAACATTCAGATACCAATATCTATAAATGGCCATCCTCATCAGGAAATTTTCCATATGTTTTGTAAGCTGCTATCTACCTTGAGTCGTTGGGAGGTCAGGTCCCTCTCAAATCCAGCCATTCTCACTGTAGTTGTCGAGCAAACCCAGCCTCTCCCACTCATATATCTGTCCAATCTCTTTCTACAGTCACCCAAGGTTAGCCTCGATCACCCTATATAAACATCTTGTATTCAAGGTAGATACAGCCATTCTCACTGTAGAGGTTGTCCAAGTGGATTTCAGGTGTGTACCAAGATACCCTTGTGTTGAATGAACATTAAAATGGTATAAAATACCGACAGATTGTTAGGTAAGACACATATGCAACAGTTAGGTATCTTTATTTTGAAACGTTTCGCCTACACAGTAGGCTTCTTCAGTCGAGTACAGAAAAGTTGATAGAAGCAGAAGATACATGAAGACGATGTAATCAGTCCATCACCCTTAAAGTTTTGAGGTGGTCAGTCCCTCAGTCCAGGAGCTTTATCAAGCCATTACGTTGATAGAAGCAGAAGAGACTTGAAGACTATGTAATCAATCCATCACCTTTGAAGTTTTGAGGTGGTCAGTTCCTCAGTCTTTGAGAACAATAGTCTTGTCCTAACAACCTGTCGGTATTTTATACCATTTTAATGTTCACTCTGTCAGACACTGCAACACAAGGGTATCTTGGTACACACCTGAAATCCACTTGGACAACCTCTACAGTGAGAATGGCTGTATCAACCTTGAATACAAGATGTTTATATAGGGTGATCGAGGCTAACCTTGGGTGACTGTAGAAAGAGACTGGACAAATATATGAGTGGGAGAGGCTGGGTTTGCTTGGTGTCGTGGGTACGGGAGTAAATTCTTGGGCCGTGGGGTTTTGATAAGGACCTGCCTTGTATGGGCCAGTAGGTCTTCTGCAGTGCTCCTCCATTCTTATGTTCTTATGTTATCAATATTAATAGATTTACTGCGATATTATCAAAGTCTGTTTATCTTCTCCACACACTTGGCATCATCTTAAAATAATAATGGATGAATGGTTCAGAGAACCGACATGTTGATAAATTAGACACATGTGCAACTCTTGGGTATCTTTGAGGATAAACAAGCGAAGAATTCCCAAGTATTAAGATCCCAAGAAGTTGCAGTGTCTGGGTATCAATAAAGATACCCAAGAGTTGCACATGTGTCTAATTTAACAAAAAAAAAAAAATAATAATAATAATAATAATAATAATGATAATAATATCTTTATTTCTGAACATTAAAATGGTATAAAATACCGACAGGTTGTTAGGTAAGACACATGTGCAACAGTTAGGTATCTTTATTATGAAACGTTTCGCCTACACAGTAGGCTTCTTCAGTCGAGTACAGAAAAGTTGATAAGAACATAAGAACGAAGGAACACTGCAGAAGGCCTACTGGCCCATGCGAGGCAGGTCCAAGTCTCCTACCGGCTTAAGCCAATGCACCCACTAACACCCAGGATGTGACCCACACCAGTCCACTAACACCCAGGATGTGACCCACACCAGTCCACTAACACCCAGGATGTGACCAACACCAGTCCACTAACACCCAGGATGCCACCCACACCAGTCCACTAACACCCAGGATGCGACCCACACCAGTCCACTAACACCCAGGATGTGACCCACACCAGTCCACTGACACCCAGGATGTGACCCACACCAGTCCACTAACACCCAGGATGTGACCCACACCAGTCCATTAACACCCAGGATGTGACCCACACCAGTCCACTGACACCCAGGATGCCACCCACACCAGTCCACTAACACCCAGGATGTGACCCACACCAGTCCACTAACACCCAGGATGTGACCCACACCAGTCCACTAACACCCAGGATGCCACCCACACCAGTCCACTAACACCCAGGATGTGACCCACACCAGTCCACTAACACCCAGGATGTGACCCACACCAGTCCACTAGCACCCAGGATGTGACCACACCAGTCCACTAACACCCAGGATGCGACCCACACCAGTCCACTAACACCCAGGATGTGACCCACACCAGTCCACTGACACCCAGGATGTGACCCACACCAGTCCACTAACACCCAGGATGTGACCCACACCAGTCCATTAACACCCAGGATGTGACCCACACCAGTCCACTGACACCCAGGATGCCACCCACACCAGTCCACTAACACCCAGGATGTGACCCACACCAGTCCACTAACACCCAGGATGTGACCCACACCAGTCCACTAACACCCAGGATGCCACCCACACCAGTCCACTAACACCCAGGATGTGACCCACACCAGTCCACTAGCACCCAGGTACCTATTTTACTGTTAGGTAAACATTCGACAGATGTAAGGTGACTAACACCCAGGCACATATTCACTGCTAGGTGAACTAGGTGTTTCCGCCCGTACCGGGGATCGACCCCGGACCTCAGTGTGAGCTGAGTGCGTTAGTGATCGACATATACATGTAACAGATGAATCCTGGCCACCACTCTTCTCTTTCCACATTTTTTACCATAAATAATCTACTCTTGCAACTTTGTTGAGACTCTGGAGTGATTTACCGCTGTCAATCATTCAACTTATCCTCGAGTTGTAATTTTGATTTCTTTTTGTGTTGATCTGGGTGAAGGAAGGCAGTCGTACTAGTAGAAATGAAGTGGCAGTCGTACTAGTAGAAATGAAGTGGCAGTCGTACTAGTAGAAATGAAGTGGCAGTCGTACTAGTAGAAATGAAGTGGCAGTCGTACTAGTAGAAATGAAGTGGCAGTCGTACTAGTAGAAATGAAGTGGCAGTCGTACTAGTAGAAATGAAGTGGCAGTCGTACTAGTAGAAATGAAGTGGCAGTCGTACTAGTAGAAATGAAGTGGCAGTCGTACTAGTAGAAATGAAGTGGCAGTCGTACTAGTAGAAATGAAGTGGCAGTCGTACTAGTAGAAATGAAGTGGCAGTCGTACTAGTAGAAATGAAGTGGCAGTCGTACTAGTAGAAATGAAGTGGCAGTCGTACTAGTAGAAATGGAGTGGCAGTCGTACTAGTAGAAATGAAGTGGCAGTCGTACTAGTAGAAATGAAGTGGCAGTCGTACTAGTAGAAATGAAGTGGCAGTCGTACTAGTAGAAATGAAGTGGCAGTCGTACTAGTAGAAATGGAGTGACAGTCGTACTAGTAGAAATGAAGTGACAGTCGTACTAGTAGAAATGGAGTGGCAGTCGTACTAGTAGAAATGGAGTGGCAGTCGTACTAGTAGAAATGGAGTGACAGTCGTACTAGTAGAAATGGAGTGACAGTCGTACTAGTAGAAATGGAGTGGCAGTCGTACTAGTAGAAATGGAGTGGCAGTCGTACTAGTAGAAATGGAGTGACAGTCGTACTAGTAGAAATGGAGTGACAGTCGTACTAGTAGAAATGGAGTGGCAGTCGTACTAGTAGAAATGGAGTGGCAGTCGTACTAGTAGAAATGGAGTGGCAGTCGTACTAGTAGAAATGGAGTGGCAGTCGTACTAGTAGAAATGGAGTGACAGTCGTACTAGTAGAAATGGAGTGGCAGTCGTACTAGTAGAAATGGAGTGACAGTCGTACTAGTAGAAATGGAGTGGCAGTCGTACTAGTAGAAATGGAGTGAATCAGAGGTGTTCCAGGACCATAATAAACTATGCACGATTGGGGTAACTAGTGACATGGTCCTCAGATAAAAGAGAGAAATTAAAACTTAACAAATCCCCAGGAACTAATGAACTGTTTACAAGGGTGTTAAAGGAATGTAAAGAGGAACTTAGCATACCTTTGGCTTATCTTTTTAACATATCACTACAAACTGGCATAGTGCCAGACAAGTGGACAATGGCAAATATGAAATTAAGACATATGTGTAACATCTGGGTATCTTTATTGTAGACGTTTCGCCATCCACTGGCTTTATCAATATAAATTCCAGGACAATGGCAAATGTAATATCTGTTTACAAGGCAGGTGACAGGTCCTTGGCTTCGAGCTATAGACCAACAAGCCTTACCTCCATAGTGGGAAAATTTATGGAATCAAAAATTGCCGAGGCAATTCGCAGTCATCTTGAATAGCATAAATTGATTAAGGATCTTAATACTGTTTAACAAAGGGGCGTTCCTGTCTTATGAATTTACTAACTTTTTTCACTAAGGTGTTTGAGGAGGTAGACCATGGTAATGAATATGATATTGTGTATATGGACTTCAGTAAGGCTTTCCATAGAGTTCCACATCAGAGGCTATTGAGGAAACTTAAGGCACACGGAATAGGAGGAGAATTTTTTTCTTGGGTAGAGGCATGGTTGACAAATAGGCAGCAGAGAGTTTGCATAAATGGGGAGAAATCAGAATGGGGGCACGTCACAAGCGGTGTTCCTCAGGGGTCAGTGTTGGGCCCGTTGTTGTTCACAATTTACATAAAAGACATTGATGAGGGAATAAACAGCGACATAAGCAAATTTGCTGATGACAAAAATAGGCCGTCCAATTTATTCTAATGAGGACACTAGAGCACTCCAGGATGATTTGAATATACTGATGTATATGGTCGGAGAAGTGGCAGATGCAGTTTAATATTGACAAATGCAAAGTTCTAAACACTGGACAGGTAAATAACCATGCCACATATAAACTAAATAATGTAGATCTTAATACTACTGATTGCGAAAAGTATTTAGTAGTTCTGGTTAGCAGTAATCTAAAACCAAGACAACAGTGCATTAGTGTTCGCAATAAAGCTAACAGAATTCTTGGCTTCATATCTAGAAGTATAAATAATAGAAGTCCTCAGGTTGTTCTTCAACTCTATATATCCTTGGTTAGGCCTCATTTAGACTATGCTGCTCAGTTCTGGTCACAGTATTACAGAATGGATATAAATGCTCTGGAAAACGTACAGAGGAGGATGACAAAGATGATCCCATGTATCAGAAATCTTCCCTATGAGGATAGACTGAGACCCTGAATCTGCACACTCTAGAAAGATGTAGAATTAGGGGGGATATGATCGAGGTGTATAAATGGAAAACAGGAATAAATAAAGGGGATATAAATAGCGTGCTAAATATATCTAACCAAGACAGGACTCGCAGCGATGGTTTTAAGTTGGAAAAATTCAGATTCAGGAAGGATATAGGAAAGCACTGGTTTGGTAATAGAGTTGTGGATGAGTGGAACAAACTCCCGAGTACAGTTATTGAGGCTAAAACGTTGTGTAGCTTTAAAAATAGGTTAGATAAATACATGAGTGGGTGTGGGTGGGTGTGAGTTAGACCTGACTAGCTTGTGCTGCTGGGTCTGGTGCCGTGCTTCATCCTTGAGTGGATGTAACCAAGACCCGACTAGGTTGGGCCAGTGGCTTAAGCCGTTAGGTGACTTGGACCTGCCTCGCATGGGCCAGTAGGCCTGCTGCATTGTTTCTTCTTATGTTATATTCCTATACTGGAATACCATACTGGGATACCATACTGGGATACCATACTGGGATACCATATTGGAATACCATACTGGAATACTATATTGGGATATCATACTTGGATACCATACTGGAATACCATACTGGGATACCATACTGGTAAACCATACTGGAATAACATACTGGGATACCTCACTGGGATACCTTAAATTTAGACTATAGATAAGAGTCGATCAAATTTTGATCAGAGGAGTGGGAGTGTTGCCTCCAGTTGCTGGGATCAAGAGCCTCTCATCAGCAGATACGTTATCAAGGCAACACCACTTCAGTGATAACTGATAACCCTGGAGTCATCAGTCATTTTTTACTAGTGAGGCGAGAATTTGATAAGTGGAGATGGTGTAAACAAGATTTGTTGGGAGGCACAGGTGTTGTGAGGCACAGGTGTTGTGAGGCACAGGTGTTGTGTGGCACAGGTGTTGTGAGGCACAGGTGTTGTGAGGCACAATGTTCTCAGACACAGGTGTTGTGAAGCACAGGTGTTGTGATGCAGGGGTGTTGTGAGGCACAGGTGTTGTGACGCACAGGTGTTGTGAGGCACAGGTGTTGTGAGGCACAGGTGTTGTGAGGCACAATGTTCTCAGACACAGGTGTTGTGAAGCACAGGTGTTGTGATGCAGAGGTGTTGTGAGGCACAGGTGTTGTGAGGCACAGATGTTGTGAGGCACAGGTGTTGTGAGGCACAGGTGTTGTGAGGCACAGATGTTGTGAGCCACAGGTGTGAGGCACAGGTGTTGTGACACAATGTTGAGGCACAGGTGTTGTGAGGCACAGGTGTTGTGAGGCACAGGTGTTGTGTGGCACAGGTGTTGTGAGGCACAGATGTTGTGAAACACAAGTGTTGTGAGGCACAGGTGTTGTGAGGCACAGATGTGAGGCACAGGTGTTGTGAGGCACAGGTGTTGTGAGGCACAGGTGTTGTGAGACACAGATGTTCTGAGACACAGGTATTGTGAAGCACAGGTGTTGTGACGCAGAGGTGTTGTGAGGCACAGATGTTGTGAGGCACATGTGTTGTGAGGCACAGGTGTTGTGAGGCACAGATGTTGTGAGGAACAGGTGTTGTGAGGCACAGGTGTTGTGAGGAACAGGTGTTGTGAGGCACAGGTGATGAGAGGCACAGGTGTTGTGAGGCAAAGATGTTGTGAGGCACGGGTGTTGTGAGGCAAAGTTGTGAGGCACAGGTGTTGTGAGGCACAGATGTTCTGAGACAGGTGTTGTGAGGCACAGGTGTTGTGAGGCAGAGGTGTTGTGAGGCACAGATGTTGTGAGGCACAGTTGTGAGGCACAGATGTTGTGAGGCACAGGTGTTGTGAGGCACAGATGTTGTGAGGAAAAGGTGTTGTGAGGCACAGGTGTTGTGAGGAACAGGTGTTGTGAGGCACAGGTGATGAGAGGCACAGGTGTTGTGAGGCAAAGATGTTGTGAGGCACAGGTGTTGTGAGGCAAAGTTGTGAGGCACAGGTGTTGTGAGGCACAGATGTTCTGAGACAGGTGTTGTGAGGCACAGGTGTTGTGAGGCAGAGGTGTTGTGAGGCAGAGGTGTTGTGAGGCACATATGTTGTGAGGCACAGTTGTGAGGCACAGATGTTGTGAGGCACAGGTGTTGTGAGGCACAGATGTTATGAGGCAGATGTGAGGCACAGGTGTTGTGAGGCATAGATGAGAGGCACAAATGTTGTGAGGCACAGATGTTGTGAGGCAGATGTTGTGAGGCACAGGTGTTGTGAGGCACAGGTATTGTGAGGCACAGATGTTGTAAGGCACAGTTGTTGTGAGGCACAGGTGTTGTGAGGCACAGATGTTGTGAGGCACAGATGTTGTGAGGCACAGGTGTTGTGAGGCACAGGTATTGTGAGGCATAGATGTTGTGAGGCACAAATGTTGTGAGGCACAGACGTTGTAAGGCACAGGTATTGTGAGGCACAGATGTTGAGGCACAGATGTTGTGAGGCACAGTTGTTGTGAGGCACAGGTGTTGTGAGGCACAGATGTCGTGAGGCACAGGTGTTGTGCGGCACAGATGTTGTGAGGCACAGATGTTGTGAGGCACAGATGTTGTGAGGCACAGGTGTTGTGAGGCACAGGTATTGTGAGGCATAGATGTTGTGAGGCACAAATGTTGTGAGGCACAGACGTTGTAAGGCACAGGTGTTGTGAGGCACAGATTTTGAGGCACAGATGTTGTGAGGCAGTTGTTGTGAGGCACAGATGTTGTGAGGCACAGATGTTGAGGCACAGGTGTTGTGAGGCATAGATGTTGTGAGGCACAGATGTTGTGAGTCACAGATGTTGTGAGGCACAGGTGTTGTGAGGCACAGGTGCTGTGAGGCACAGGTGCTGTGAGGCGCAGGTGTTGTGAGGCACAGGTGTTGTGAGGCACAGGTGTTGTGAAGCACAGATGTTGCGAGGCACAGATGTTGTGAGGCACAAATGTTGAGGCACAGATGTTGTAAGGCACAGGTGTTGTGAGGCACAGATGTTGAGGCACAGATGTTGTGAGGCACAGTTGTTGTGAGGCACAGGTGTTGTGAGGCACAGATGTGAGGCACAGGTATTGTGCGGCACACATGTTGTGAGGCACAGATGTGAGGCACAGATGTTGTTAGGCACAGATGTTGCGAGGCACAGGTGTTGTGAGGCACAGGTGCTGTGAGGCGCAGGTGCTGTGAGGCGCAGGTGTTGTGAGGCACAGGTGTTGTGAAGCACAGATGTTGCGAGGCACAGATGTTGTGAGGCACAGATGTTGAGGCACAGATGTTGTGAGGCACAGGTGTTGTGAAGCACAGGTGTTGTGAGGCACAGATGTTGAGACACAGGTGTTGTGAGGCCCAGGTGTTGTGAAGCACAGACGTTGCGAGGTGCAGATGTTGTGAGGCACAGATGTTGAGGCACAGGTGTTGTGAAGCACAGGTGTTGTGAGGCACAGCTGTTGAGACAGGTGTTGTGAAGCACAGATGTTGAGACACAGGTGTTGTGAGGCACAGGTGTTGTGAGGCACAGGTGTTGTGAGGCACAGATGTTGGGAGGCACAAATGTGAGGCACAGATGTTGTGAAGCACAGGTGTTGTAAGGCACAGGTGTTGTGAAGCACAGGTGTTGTGAGGCACAGATGTTGTGAGACAGATGTTGTGAAGCACAGATGTCGTGAGGCACATGTGAGGCACAGATGTTGAGGCACAGATATTGTGAGGCACAAGTGTTGTGAGGTAAAGATGTTGTGAGGCACAATGTTGTGAAGCACATATGTTGTGAAGCACAGATGTGAGGCACAGGTGTTGTGAAGCACAGGTGTTGTGAAGCACTGGTGTTGTGAAGCACAAGTATTGTGAGGCACAGGTGTGAGGCACAGATGTTGTGAAACACAGATGTGAAGCACAGGTGTTGTGAGGCACTATGTTGTGAAGCACAGATGCTGTGAGGCGCATGTTGTGAGGCACAGGTGTTGAGGCACAGATGAGACAGGTGTTGTGAGGCACAGATGTTGTGAAGAAAAGATGTGAGGCACAGGTGTTGTGAGGCACAGATGTTGTGAGGCACAGATGTTGTGAGGCACAGGTGTTGAGGCACAGGTGTTGTGAGGCACATGCTGTGAGGCAGTTGTTGAGAGGCACAGATATTGTGAGGCACAGGTGTTGTGAGGCACAGATGTTGTGAGGCACAGATGTGAGGCACAGGTGTTGTGAATCACAGATGTTGTGAGGCACAGATGTTGTGAGGCACAGGTGTTGTGAGGCACAGGTGCTGTGAGGCACAGGTGTTGTGAGGCACAGATGTTCTGAGACAGGTGTTGTGAGGCACAGGTGTTGTGAGGCAGAGGTGTTGTGAGGCAGAGGTGTTGTGAGGCACATATGTTGTGAGGCACAGTTGTGAGGCACAGATGTTGTGAGGCACAGGTGTTGTGAGGCACAGATGTTATGAGGCAGATGTGAGGCACAGGTGTTGTGAGGCATAGATGAGAGGCACAAATGTTGTGAGGCACAGATGTTGTGAGGCAGATGTTGTGAGGCACAGGTGTTGTGAGGCACAGGTATTGTGAGGCACAGATGTTGTAAGGCACAGTTGTTGTGAGGCACAGGTGTTGTGAGGCACAGATGTTGTGAGGCACAGATGTTGTGAGGCACAGGTGTTGTGAGGCACAGGTATTGTGAGGCATAGATGTTGTGAGGCACAAGTGTTGAGGCACAGACGTTGTAAGGCACAGGTATTGTGAGGCACAGATGTTGAGGCACAGATGTTGTGAGGCACAGTTGTTGTGAGGCACAGGTGTTGTGAGGCACAGATGTCGTGAGGCACAGGTGTTGTGCGGCACAGATGTTGTGAGGCACAGATGTTGTGAGGCACAGATGTTGTGAGGCACAGGTGTTGTGAGGCACAGGTATTGTGAGGCATAGATGTTGTGAGGCACAAATGTTGTGAGGCACAGACGTTGTAAGGCACAGGTGTTGTGAGGCACAGATTTTGAGGCACAGATGTTGTGAGGCAGTTGTTGTGAGGCACAGATGTTGTGAGGCACAGATGTTGAGGCACAGGTGTTGTGAGGCATAGATGTTGTGAGGCACAGATGTTGTGAGGCACAGATGTTGTGAGGCACAGGTGTTGTGAGGCACAGGTGCTGTGAGGCACAGGTGCTGTGAGGCGCAGGTGTTGTGAGGCACAGGTGTTGTGAGGCACAGGTGTTGTGAAGCACAGATGTTGCGAGGCACAGATGTTGTGAGGCACAAATGTTGAGGCACAGATGTAAGGCACAGGTGTTGTGAGGCACAGATGTTGAGGCACAGATGTTGTGAGGCACAGTTGTTGAGGCACAGGTGTTGTGAGGCACAGATGTGAGGCACAGGTGTTGTGCAGCACACATGTTGTGAGGCACAGATGTGAGGCACAGATGTTGTTAGGCACAGATGTTGTGAGGCACAGGTGTTGTGAGGCACAGGTGCTGTGAGGCGCAGGTGCTGTGAGGCGCAGGTGTTGTGAGGCACAGGTGTTGTGAAGCACAGATGTTGCGAGGCACAGATGTTGTGAGGCACAGATGTTGAGGCACAGATGTTGTGAGGCACAGGTGTTGTGAAGCACAGGTGTTGTGAGGCACAGATGTTGAGACACAGGTGTTGTGAGGCACAGGTGTTGTGAAGCACAGACGTTGCGAGGTGCAGATGTTGTGAGGCACAGATGTTGATGCACAGGTGTTGTGAAGCACAGGTGTTGTGAGGCACAGCTGTTGAGACAGGTGTTGTGAAGCACAGATGTTGAGACACAGGTGTTGTGAGGCACAGGTGTTGTGAGGCACAGGTGTTGTGAGGCACAGATGTTGGGAGGCACAAATGTGAGGCACAGATGTTCTGAAGCACAGGTGTTGTAAGGCACAGGTGTTGTGAAGCACAGGTGTTGTGAGGCACAGATGTTGTGAGACAGATGTTGTGAGGCACAGATGTTGTGAGGCACAGGTGTTGTGAAGCACAGATGTCGTGAGGCACATGTGAGGCACAGATGTTGAGGCACAGATATTGTGAGGCACAAGTGTTGTGAGGTAAAGATGTTGTGAGGCACAATGTTGTGAAGCACATATGTTGTGAAGCACAGATGTGAGGCACAGGTGTTGTGAAGCACAGGTGTTGTGAAGCACTGGTGTTGTGAAGCACAAGTATTGTGAGGCACAGATGTTGTGAAACACAGATGTGAAGCACAGGTGTTGTGAGGCACTATGTTGTGAAGCACAGATGCTGTGAGGCGCATGTTGTGAGGCACAGGTGTTGAGGCACAGATGAGACAGGTGTTGTGAGGCACAAATGTTGTGAAGAAAAGATGTGAGGCACAGGTGTTGTGAGGCACAGATGTTGTGATGCACAGATGTTGTGAGGCACAGGTGTTGAGGCACAGGTGTTGTGAGGCACATGCTGTGAGGCAGTTGTTGAGAGGCACAGATGTTGTGAGGCACAGGTGTTGTGAGGCACAGATGTTGTGAGGCACAGATGTGAGGCACAGGTGTTGTGAATCACAGATGTTGTGAGGCACAGATGTTGTGAGGCACAGGTGTTGTGAGGCACAGGTGTTGGGAGGCACAGTTGTGAAGCACAGATGTTGTGAGGAACAGGTGTTGTGAGGCACAGATGTTGTGAGGCACAGGTGTTGTGAAGCACAGGTGTTGTGAGGCACAGATGTGAGGCACAGATGTTGAGAGGTATAGGTGTTGTGAAGCACAGGTGTTGTGAAGCACAGGTGTTGTGAGGCACAGGTGTTGTGAGGCACAGGTGTTGTGAAGCACATATGTTGCGAGGCACAGATGTTGTGAGGCACAGGTGTTGTGAAGCACAGGTGTGTTGTGAGACACAGATGCTGAGACACAGGTGTTGTGAGGCACAGATGTTGTGAGGCACATGTTGAGACAGGTGTTTTGAGGCACAGGTGTTGTGAAGCATAGATGTTGTGAAGCACAGGTGTTGTGAGGCACAGGTGTTGTGAGGCACAGGTGTTGTGAGGCACAGATGTTGGGAGGCACAAACGTGAGG
Source organism: Cherax quadricarinatus (assembly GCF_038502225.1). Taxonomy (NCBI): domain Eukaryota; kingdom Metazoa; phylum Arthropoda; class Malacostraca; order Decapoda; family Parastacidae; genus Cherax; species Cherax quadricarinatus. The sequence continues at coordinate 8,361,735 of NC_091380.1, read as the reverse complement.
CACATGTTGTGAAGCACAGGTGTTGTAAGGGACAGGTGTTGTGAACCACAGGTGTTGTGAGGCACAGATGTTGTGAGGCACAGATGTTGAGGCACAGGTGTTGTGAAGCACAGATGTGAGGGACATATTGAGGCACAGGTGTTGTGAGGCACAGATGTTGTGAAGCACAGGTGTTGTGAGGCAGAGTTGTGAGGCACAGACGTTGAGGCACAGGTGTTGTGAGGCACAGATGTTGTGAGGCACAATGTTGTGAAGCACAGATGTTGTGAAGCACAGATGTTGTGCGGCACAGGTGTTGTGAAGCACAGGTGTTGTGAAGCACAGGTGTTGTGAAGCACTGGTGTTGTGAAGCACAAGTGTTCTGAGGCACAGGTGTTGTGAAGCACAGATGTGAAGCACAGGTGTTGTGAAGCACACGTGTTGTGAGGCACAGATGTTGTGAAGCACAGGTGTTGTGAAGCACAGGTGTTGTGAGGCACATATGTTGATACACAGGTGTTGTGAGGCACAGATGTTGAGACACAGGTGTTGTGAGGCACAGATGTTGAGACACAGGTGTTGTGAGGCACAGGTGTTGTGAGGCACAGATGTTGGGAGGCACAGATGGTGTGAAGCAGAGGTGTTGTAAGGCACAGGTGTTGTGAAGCACAGGTGTTGAGGCACAGATGTTGTGAGACACAGATGTTGTGAGGCACGGGTGTTGTGAAGCACAGATATTGTGAGGCACAGATGTTGTGAGGCACAGATATTGTAAGGCACAGGTGTTGTAAGGCACAGATGTTGTGAGGCACAGATGTTGTGAAGCACAGGTGTTGTGAGGCACAGATGTTTAGGCACAGGTGTTGTGAGGCACAGATGTTGTGAGGCACAATGTTGTGAAGAACAGATGTTGTGAAGAACAGATGTTGTGAGGCACAGGTGTTGTGAAGCACAATGTTGTGAAGCACTGGTGTTGTGAAGCACAAGTGTTGTGAGGCACAGGTGTTGTGAAGCACAGATGTTGTGAAACAGATGTGAATCACAGGTGTTGTGAAGCACCGGTGTTGTGAGGCACAGATGTTGTGAAGCACAGGTCTTGTGAGGCACTATGTTGTGAAGCACAGATGTTGAGAAGCACAGATGTTGTGAAGCACAGATGTTGTGAAGCACAGATGTTGTGAAGCACAGATGTTGTGAAGCACAGGAGTTGTGAAGCACAGGTGTTGTGAGGCACAGATGTTGTGAAGCACAGATGCTGTGAAGCACAGATGTTGTGAAGCACAGGTGTTGTGAAGCACAGGTGTTGTGAGGCACATGAGGCACAGCTGTTGTGAGGCACAGCTGTTGTGAGGCACAGATGTGAGACAGGTGTTGTGAGGCACAGATGTGAGACAGGTGTTGAGGCACAGATGTTGTGAAGCACAGATGTTGTCAGGCACAGGTGTTGTGAGACACAGGTGTTGTGAGGCACAGATGTTGTGAGGCACAGGTGTTGTGAGGCACAGATGTTGAGGCACAGATGTTGTGAGGCACATATGTTGTGTGGCACAGGTGTTGTGAGGCACAGATGTGAGGCACAGTTGTTGAGAGGCACAGGTGTTGTGAGGCACAGATGTTGTGAGGCACAGATGTGAGGCACAGATGTTGTGAGGCATAGACGTTGTGAGGCACAGATGTTGTGAGGCACAGGTGTTGAGGCACAGATGTGAGGCACAGATGTTGAGACACAGGTGTTGTGAGGCACAGGTGTTGAGGCAGATGTGTTGTGAGGCACATGTTGTGAGGCACAGTTGTGAGGCACAGATGTGAGGCACAGGTGTTGAGGCACAGGTGTTGTGAGGCACAGATGTTGTGAGGCACAGATGTTGTGAGGCACAGATGTTGAGGCATAGGTGTTGTGAGGCACAGATGTTGTGAGGCACAGGTGTTGTGAGGCACAGATGTTGTGAGGCACAGTTGTTGTGAGGCACATATGTTGAGAGGCACAGATGTTGTGAGGCACAGGTGTTGTGAGGCACAGGTGTTGTGAGGCACAGGTGTTATGAGGCATAGATGTTGTGAGGCACAGATGTTGTGAGGCACAATGTTGTGAGGCACAGATGTTGTGAGGCAGATGTGAGGCACAGGTGTTGAGGCACATGTGTTGTGAGGCACAGTTGTTGTGAGGCACATGTGTTGTGAGGCACAGATGTGAGGCACAGGTGTTGTGAGGCACAGATGTTGTGAGGCACAGATGTGAGGCACAGGTGTTGTGAGGCACAGATGTTGTGAGGCACAGGTGTTGTGAGGCACAGGTGCTGTGAGGCACAGGTGTTGTGAGGCATAGGTGTTGTGAGGGACAAGTGTTGTGAAGCACAGATGTTGCAAGGCACAGATGTGAAGCACACATGTTTTGAAGCACATGTGAAGCACATTTGTTGTGAGGCACAGATGTTGTGAAGCACAGGTGTTGTGAAGCACAGATGTTGTGAGGCACAGATGTTGTGAAGCACAGATGTTGTGAAGCACACGTGTTGTGAAGCACATGTGAAGCACATATGTTGTGAGGCACAGATGTTGTGAAGCACAGGTGTTGTGAAGCACAGATGTTGTGAGGCACATGTTGTGAAGCACACATGTTGTGAAGCACATGTGTTGTGAAGCACAGGTGTTGTGAAGCACAGATATTTTGAGGCACGGATGTGAAGCACAGGTGTTGTGAAGCACAAATGTTCTGAAGCACAGATGTTGTGAAGCACAGATGTTGTGAAGCACAGGTGTTGTGAAGCACAGATGTTGTGAGGCACAGATGTTGTGAAGCACAGATGTTGTGAAGCACAGATGTTGTGAAGCACAGGTGTTGTGAAGCACAGGTGTTGTGAAGCACAGATGTTGTGATGCACAGATATTGTGAAGCAGATGTGAGGCACAGATGTTGTGAAGCACAGGTGTTGTGAAGCACAGATGTTGTGAAGCACAGGTGTTGTGAAGCACAGATATTGTGAAGCACAGATGTGAGGCACAGGTGTTGTGAGGCACAGATGTTGGGAGGCACAAATGTGAGGCACAGATGGTGTGAAGCACAGGTGTTGTAAGGCACAGGTGTTGTGAAGCACAGGTGTTGAGGCACAGATGTTGTGAGACACAGATGTTGTGATTCACGGGTGTTGTGAAGCACAGATATTGTGAGGCACAGATGTTGTGAGGCACAGATATTGTAAGGCACAGGTGTTGTAAGGCACAGATGTTGTGAGGCACAGATGTTGTGAAGCACAGGTGTTGTGAGGCACAGATGTTTAGGCACAGGTGTTGTGAGGCACAGATGTTTAGGCACAGGTGTTGTGAGGCACAGATGTTGTGAGGCACAATGTTGTGAAGAACAGATGTTGTGAAGAACAGATGTTGTGAGGCACAGGTGTTGTGAAGCACAGGTGTTGTGAAGCACTGGTGTTGTGAAGCACAAGTGTTGTGAGGCACAGGTGTTGTGAAGCACAGATGTTGTGAAACAGATGTGAATCACAGGTGTTGTGAAGCACCGGTGTTGTGAGGCACACATGTGAGGCACAGATGTTGTGAAGCACAGGTCTTGTGAGGCACTATGTTGTGAAGCACAGATGTTGAGAAGCACAGATGTTGTGAAGCACAGATGTTGTGAAGCACAGATGTTGTGAAGCACAGATGTTGTGAAGCACAGATGTTGTGAAGCACAGGTGTTGTGAAGCACAGGTGTTGTGAGGCACATGAGGCACAGCTGTTGTGAGGCACAGCTGTTGTGAGGCACAGATGTGAGACAGGTGTTGTGAGGCACAGATGTGAGACAGGTGTTGAGGCACAGATGTTGTGAAGCACAGATGTTGTGAGGCACAGGTGTTGTGAGGCACAGGTGTTGTGAGGCACAGATGTTGTGAGGCACAGGTGTTGTGAGGCACAGATGTTGTGAGGCACAGATGTTGTGAGGCACATGTGTTGTGTGGCACAGGTGTTGTGAGGCACAGATGTGAGGCACAGTTGTTGTGAGGCACAGGTGTTGTGAGGCACAGATGTTGTGAGGCACAGATGTGAGGCACAGGTGTTGTGAGGCACAGATGTTGTGAGGCACAGATGTTGTGAGGCACAGGTGTTGAGGCACAGATGTGAGGCACAGATGTTGAGACACAGGTGTTGTGAGGCACAGGTGTTGAGGCAGAGGTGTTGTGAGGCACATGTTGTGAGGCACAGTTGTGAGGCACAGATGTGAGGCACAGGTGTTGAGGCACAGGTGTTGTGAGGCACAGATGTTGTGAGGCACAGATGTTGTGAGGCACAGATGTTGAGGCACAGGTGTTGTGAGGCATAGATGTGAGGCACAGGTGTTGTGAGGCACAGATGTTGTGAGGCACAGTTGTTGTGAGGCACATATGTTGAGAGGCACAGATGTTGTGAGGCACAGGTGTTGTGAGGCACAGGTGTTGTGAGGCACAGGTGTTGTGAGGCACAGGTGTTATGAGGCATAGATGTTGTGAGGCACAGATGTTGTGAGGCACAATGTTGTGAGGCACAGATGTTGTGAGGCACAATGTTGTGAGGCACAGATGTTGTGAGGCAGATGTGAGGCACATGTGTTGTGAGGCACAGTTGTTGTGAGGCACATGTGTTGTGAGGCACAGATGTGAGGCACAGGTGTTGTGAGGCACAGATGTTGTGAGGCACAGATGTGAGGCACAGGTGTTGTGAGGTACAGATGTTGTGAGGCACAGGTGTTGTGAGGCACAGGTGCTGTGAGGCACAGGTGTTGTGAGGCATAGGTGTTGTGAGGCACAGGTGTTGTGAAGCACAGATGTTGCAAGGCACAGATGTGAAGCACACATGCTGTGAAGCACATGTGAAGCACATATGTTGTGAGGCACAGATGTTGTGAAGCACAGGTGTTGTGAAGCAGATGTTGTGAGGCACAGATGTTGTGAAGCACAGATGTTGTGAAGCACACGTGTTGTGAAGCACATATGTTGTGAGGCACAGATGTTGTGAAGCACAGGTGTTGTAAGGCACAGGTGTTGTGAAGCACAGGTGTTGAGGCACAGATGTTGTGAGACACAGATGTTGTGAGGCACGGGTGTTGTGAAGCAGATATTGTGAGGCACAGATGTTGTGAGGCACAGATATTGTAAGGCACAGGTGTTGTAAGGCACATGTTGTGAGGCACAGATGTTGTGAAGCACAGGTGTTGTGAGGCACAGATGTTTAGGCACAGGTGTTGTGAGGCACAGATGTTGTGAGGCACAATGTTGTGAAGAACAGAAGTTGTGAAGAACAGATGTTGTGAGGCACAGGTGTTGTGAAGCACAGGTGTTGTGAAGCACTGGTGTTGTGAAGCATAAGTGTTGTGAGGCACAGGTGTTGTGAAGCACAGGTGTTGTGAAGCACTGGTGTTGTGAAGCATAAGTGTTGTGAGGCACAGGTGTTGTGAAGCACAGATGTTGTGAAACAGATGTGAATCACAGGTGTTGTGAAGCACCGGTGTTGTGAGGCACACATGTGAGGCACAGATGTTGTGAAGCACAGGTCTTGTGAGGCACTATGTTGTGAAGCACAGATGTTGAGAAGCACAGATGTTGTGAAGCACAGATGTTGTGAAGCACAGATGTTGTGAAGCACAGATGTTGTGAAGCACAGGTGTTGTGAAGCACAGGTGTTGTGAAGCACAGGTGTTGTGAGGCACAGCTGTTGTGAGGCACAGATGTGAGACAGGTGTTGTGAGGCACAGATGTGAGACAGGTGTTGAGGCACAGATGTTGTGAGGCACAGGTGTTGTGAGGCACAGGTGTTGTGAGGCACAGATGTTGAGGCACAGGTGTTGTGAGGCACAGATGTTGTGAGGCACAGATGTTGTGAGGCACATGTGTTGTGTGGCACAGGTGTTGTGAGGCACAGATGTGAGGCACAGTTGTTGTGAGGCACAGGTGTTGTGAGGCACAGATGTTGTGAGGCACAGATGTGAGGCACAGGTGTTGTGAGGCACAGATGTTGTGAGGCACAGATGTGAGGCACAGGTGTTGAGGCACAGATGTGAGGCACAGATGTTGAGGCAGGTGTTGTGAGGCACATGTTGTGAGGCACAGTTGTGAGGCACAGATGTGAGTCACAGGTGTTGAGGCACAGGTGTTGTGAGGCACAGATGTTGTGAGGCACAGATGTTGTGAGGCACAGATGTTGAGGCACAGGTGTTGTGAGGCATAGATGTTGTGAGGCACAGGTGTTGTGAGGCACAGATGTTGTGAGGCACAGTTGTTGTGAGGCACATATGTTGAGAGGCACAGATGTTGTGAGGCACAGGTGTTGTGAGGCACAGGTGTTGTGAGGCACAGGTGTTGTGAGGCACAGGTGTTGAGGCATAGATGTTGTGAGGCACAGATGTTGAGGCACAATGTTGTGAGGCACAGATGTTGTGAGGCAGATGTGAGGCACAGGTGTTGAGGCACATGTGTTGTGAGGCACAGTTGTTGTGAGGCACATGTGTTGTGAGGCACAGGTGTTGTGAGGCACAGGTGTTGTGAGGCACAGATGTGAGGCACAGGTGTTGTGAAGCACAGATGTTGCAAGGCACAGATGTGAAGCACACAAGTTGTGAAGCACAGATGTTGTGAAGCACAGATGTTGTGAGGCACAGATGTTGTGAAGCACAGATGTTGTGAAGCACGTGTTGTGAAGCACATGTGAAGCACATATGTTGTGAGGCACAGATGTTGTGAAGCACAGGTGTTGTGAAGCACAGATGTTGTGAGGCACATGTTGTGAAGCACACATGTTGTGAAGCACATGTGTTGTGAAGCACAGGTATTGTGAAGCACAGATATTTTGAGGCACAGATGTGAAGCACAGGTGTTGTGAAGCACAGGTGTTCTGAAGCACAGATGTTGTGAAGCACAGATGTTGTGAAGCACAGATGTTGTGAAGCACAGGTGTTGTGAAGCACAGGTGTTGTGAAGCACAGATGTTGTGAGGCACAGATATTGTGAAGCACAGATGTTGTGAAGCACAGATGTTGTGAAGCACAGGTGTTGTGAAGCACAGGTGTTGTGAAGCACAGATGTTGTGAGGCACAGATATTGTGAAGCACAGATGTTGTGAGGCACAGATGTTGTGAAGCACAGGTGTTGTGAAGCACAGATGTTGTGAAGCACAGGTGTTGTGAAGCACAGATATTGTGAAGCACAGATGTTGTGAAGCACAGGTGTTGTGAAGCACAGATGTTGTGAGGCACAGATGTTGTGAAGCACAGATGTTGTGAAGCACAGATGTTGTGAAGCACAGGTGTTGTGAAGCACAGATGTTGTGAAGCACAGATGTTGTGAAGCACAGGTGTTGTGAAGCACAGATGTTGAGGCACAGATATTGTGAAGCACAGATGTTGTGAAGCACAGGTGTTGTGAATCACAGGTGTTGTGAAGCACAGGTGTTGTGAAGCACAGGTGTTGTGAAGCACAGGTGTTGTGAAGCACAGATGTTGTGAGGCACAGGTGTTGTGAAGCACAGGTGTTGTGAAGCACAGGTGTTGTGAAGCACAGGTGTTGTGAAGCACAGGTGTTGTGAAGCACAGGTGTTGTGAAGCACAGGTGTTGTGAAGCACAGGTGTTGTGAAGCACAGGTGTTGTGAAGCACAGATGTTGTGAGGCACAGATGTTGTGAAGCACAGGTGTTGTGAAGCACAGGTGTTGTGAAGCACAGATGTTGTGAGGCACAGGTGTTGTGAAGCACAGGTGTTGTGAAGCACAGGTGTTGTGAAGCACAGATGTTGTGAGGCACAGATGTTTGGGTCCAGGATGGGGCAAAATGTTGTGGTGGGTTTGTGTCTGTTTCGCTCACCTTATTGTGATGTTTTTAAATCTGTATTGTGATGTGTTGTTAGATGATGATGATGATGATGATGATGATGATGATGATGATGATGGTGGTGGTGGTGGTGATGGTGGTGATGGTGGTGAGGATGGTGTTGGTGAAGATGATAATGGTGAGGATGATGATGATGATGATTAAGATGATGGTGATGGTAAAGATGAGGATGATGGTGATGAACATGATGGTGACGATAAAGATGGTGAACATAGTGACACTGGTGGTGATGGTGAAGATAAAGATGGTCATACACCTCTTGCTGCCCAAATAATAATGATGGTGAAAGCGCTAAACCCACAGGAGCCATACACCACTTGGGAAACATCTTGTAGTCTATGAAACCAAAAATAAAAAATCAGTAATGCTCATTATAGTTATATTATTATTAGAATCAAGGGGAAGCACTAAACCCGTAGGTTTATGCAGCACCTGTGCGGGGGATGTGGAAGGTATTCGAGCTTAATTCAGGGAACTGGAGCACATTATAATTATTATTATTATAATCATGGGGGAGTGCTAAACCCGTATGATTATAGTGCATGTGGGGGGGGGATGGGAGGCATTCAGGCTCAATTCAGGGAACTGGAGCACAGATCCAATTCCCTAGATCAAGATCCCCTCACCAGCATCAAGGAACCTTCCTTGAGGGGAACTAGAGCACAGCTTATTATACAGATTAATGAGCATTATTAGGTAACTCTAAAAACACAAAACATCAATATCTGGTCATCTGTTTGGCTTTCATTATTTTTTTAAGCCTTGCTGGTCGATAAAGGAGGGCCCCACTTTACAGCGTTTAGCTTACAGTGTTTCACTAATGCAGCGGTTTGCAATTACAGTGGAGCCCCGGCTTACGATATTATTTCATTCCAGAAGTATGTTCAGGTGCCAGTACTGAACGAATTTGTTCCCATAAGGAATATTGTGAAGTAGATTAGTCCATTTCAGACCCCCAAACATACACATACAAACGCACTTACATAAATACACTTACATAATTGGTCGCATTGGGAGCTGATCATAAAGCGGGGGTCCACTGTATACCTATTTTTCATTTATTCAGACTGCCATTCACTATAAGCTAAGGACGAAAATATTTAACCCTTAAACTGTCCAAACAAGATCTATGTTCGCACGTCCAGCGCTCCAAAAGTAGATCTGTTTTTTTACATACTTTAAAATGTAAAAAAACATAGATCTACGTTTGAGCAGTTTAAGGGTTAATTTGTATGGTGGTTCACCAGAACTAATGTGTATAATTATACTTTAACAGGTATAATAAGAAAACTTTACTTTTATGAAATATTTATTCAGTGATAAAGAAATTACCATTTTATACTACACAAGAAAAAATAATAATGGCTCACTAGTAGTACAGTAAAACAAAATTCATAGAATTCCAAAAAAAAATTTCCGTTTTTACTTAAGACTTAAAGTTTAGAGAACTGTGATTCCTTATTTATATGACTGATATACCAGTAGATCAATTATGAAAGCTAGCAAATGTAAAGTATCTTATATGATTTATATTAATTATTCCATAGAGAAGAATACTAGTCACAATACCATGAGTGGGATGATTTACAAATATCTCATATACTTAGGAAACTTCAAAGACATTTCAGTCTATTCTGTATCATTATTAAGCAACAAATTAACTCGGTTAATTTGTTGCTTAATAATGATCCAGGACTTAAACTGTCCAAACGTAGATCTATGTATTTTTACATTTGAAAGTACGGAAAAAACTTAGATCTTTTTTTTTATATTTGAAACCATGTAAAAAAACGTAGATCTACTTTTGGAGCGCTATGCATGTAAACGTAGATCTATGTTTGGACAGTTTAAGGGTTAATAATGATGTTTCAGGCCATCCAGGACTTAACAGTCCTGGATGGCCTGAAACATCAACTAACATTATGTCTCCTAAGACATAAGTAAGTTCCACAAGAATATGCTGAATATACACAACATGTGAAGAACATCACTATACTATGCATAGCTAAAAATATGAAAAATATCAGTGAGAAATAAGTGTATCAACACAAAAGTACTTAAGTGTCTCAGTTGATTTAATTTTTCATTGTGATATTTCTTCATACATTCCATACAGCATTTAAAAACTGACCATATCCAAGTGAGAATGCTGATACTAGAGGTTCACCGGTAATAATATTTTGGATGCATGTTTCACCAGTTATCTGTACAACATCTTATGTCAAAGATAAGTAATATAGAAGACAATGTTTTTATGCCCCAACTATATTAAGGAGACTAGTAATTATTTCTATGTTTATCACAGGGGAAAAAAGAGGCACAATACCGTTATTGGAACAATACACAAATAACCTACACATAGACAGGAACTCATGACAAAGTTTCGGTCCGACTTGGACCAAATCGGACCAAAACATCGTTGTAAGCTCCTCTCTCCTATGACCAGGTTATATGTGTATCACAGAGTTTTGAATGAAAGGAAAATTAAATCTGAACATGTCACAAGAAGAAAACAATACCATGGACTGAAAAATTTGCAACCCATAATTTGGAAAAGAGTCTACATCATGTTTCAATGTCTTAGATCATTATGTAGTTATAAAAGAAAACAGATGAAAGTCAAAAGTCAAGTAAGATAAAGCAAGGTCACGAGACGGCCAAGTTTAGGTCAGTCAGGCAAGAGGGACAAAATTAGGTCACACAAAGATTCTAAGAAGGGCAATCACCAACAGAAACAAGGCTAAGATCAATTTTAGGAATACTGTGTGCATGGATGGATTCAAGAAGGCATCTGTGAAGATTAAAACAGAGAAGCCTTGGCAGAGGACTAGCTTGTAGGGTGGTCTCTACCATGACTCTAAACAGCACTGTCTAGTTCCATCTATAATTTCTGGATTAGTTGTGAATTATACCAAAGATTACACAACAAGTGGAAAAATACTTTTGTTATTTACATGAGAAAAACTTGAAAATTGCTAAATCAGGATATAAAACATGTAGCAAAAATGGAATACTTCAAACTAGCATCCTGCAATACTAGCTTACATGCAAAAAAGTCATAAATATGAAGCAGTTCTAGGATTGGTTTGCGTGCAGCCAGCAGCAACAGCCTGGTTGATCAGGCGCTGATCCACCAGGAGGCCTGGTCACAGACCGGGCCGCGGGGGCATTGACCCCCGAAACTCTCTCCAGGTAAACTCCAGGTAACACTGAAGTTGCAATAAAGTGGTAGAATTACCGACAATATGTAAAGTAAAAGGACACAAGTGCAACTAATGTGACATTTTATTGTGGCAACGTTTCGCTCTCCAGGAGCTTTATCAAGCCATTACGGTAATGGCTTGATAAAGCTCCTGGAGAGCGAAACGTTGCCACAATAAATGTCACATTAGTTGCACTTGTGTCCTTTTACTTAACACTGAAGTTGCTTATCATAGCATACTGAGGCAACAGAGGAACAGACTATAACAGAATATAGCAGAATCCTGAAAAGGTCATAAATGGAAGGCCTCTGTGCAATCTCAGATTTACAGACATTTTAAATTCAAGGAGAAAAAGCAAAGACAGACATTGGAAGCAGGAGTATGCCAGACTCTCAGACTACCAATTGTGCCCTATGTATGATAACAATCATTACATAATTGGTAGAGATTGGTATTTGCTCAGTCCCTGCATTATTCAATCATATTCAGAAAGTCCAGATTTTGTAGAATTTTTAATATACTGCACTAGGATAGTACCCACGGGTAGGAAAAAAATAAATACATTCAATAACTCTTTTGCTAAATACACACAGACATTAAAATTCAAATGACCTCCAATCTGCAACCTTCTCACCCTTGCTTTAGTGCAGGCACTCTTCTTCCCACAACCAGGACTAAGGGTCTTCCTCTTACAACTTTCTCAGGCTGTGTGCCTCCTGGCTCTGCAACAATCTATGCTCAGTGTCTCCAATGTTATGAGAAGATCCTTTCTTGCATTTCCTTCTACTACGTGATTTTTAGATTTGTCCCTACAACCCTGTTTCATATTTGATATATACAGTGGAACCCCGGTTATCATATGCCCTATTTTGTATGTAAAACTATAGTTATTCTCTATAAAATGTATTTTTTGTTAATATTTTTGGGTGTCTGGAATGTAAATCCAATTACCCCATTCCAGACACCCAAAAATATTAACAAAAAATACATTTTATAGAGAATAACTATGGTTTTACATACAAACAAGGGCATACGAAAACCGAGCTTCCACTGTATATTGTTTGTACAGTGGACCCCCGGTTTACGATATTATTTCATTCCAGAAGTATGTTCAGGTGCCAGTACTGACCGAATTTGTTCCCATAAGGAATATTGTGAATTAGATTAGTCCATTTCAGACCCCCAAACATACACATACAAACGCACTTACATAAATACACTTACATAATTGGTTGTATTGGAAGCTGATTGTAAACCAGGGGTCCACTGTATAATAGTATACATTTGCTTGCATGGTGTTACTTCAAAACATTTCACTTCAACTTTCTATATTTAAAATAGTGTAATACAAATTTTGTTATGCTTAGCTTCTCTCATGTAAATAACATTGTAGAATGCATCAGAAAAATACCCTTATTATATTATACAAAAATCCCTTCATGCATACCTGAAATACATACTGTATTGCTAAGAAAAATAATTATCACATATTTCCATTAGTGGAATTAAATCACCTTTCACTTAAATCATGTGAAGCTTGTAAGCAACAAAGTAATTTCATCTCTATAAAAAAACTAACATACAAAATGTACCGTATGCAATTTGCAAATACATGCGTAGTAAAAAAAAATCAAGAACCGTAAAATAAAGTGTACTGGTTAATTTTGTCTGGTGCCCTATACAAATTAAAAAACAACTGATGATTATTCCAAAATTAAACAATCCCAGGACTTCACATTTACCGAAGTGTGTTGGTGTAATGGGCTTCATGAGATTCATAGAGCGATACTTCCAACAGCGAGCCTCTTGCAGCAGACGACCGAGGAGAAGACACATCTTCCCTCTTGTATACCGGACTAGTGGATCCCTTGGGTGGAATGTTGAATGCGACTTTCGGCATCTTCATCCGGCCTAATGACAGAAAAAATCATTCATTCACAAAATGCAATATTAGCAATACAGTATATACAAAAAATATACTAATGATCAATACCTAACAGAAAAGTCAATACCACACACACACAGTGAGTATGTGAATGTGATTACCTATTTAAACAGGTACAGGAGGAGAGCTAGGCTAGCTGTGTCAAGTCTTCAGTGTTTAGTTTCAGTTTTCTAAAGAATACATTCCCCTCAAGCGAGGTTCCTTGACGCTGGCGAGGGGCTCTTGATCTAGGGAATCGGATTTGTGCTCCAGTTCCCTGAACTGAGTTGGAATATTCAGCCTTCCCCCCCCCCCCAGGCACTGTATAATCCCTACGGGTTTAGCGCTCCCTCATAATGATAATAAAGAATACATTAATTCAACCATTTACTACCTCATACTATGAATCATTTCAATGTATACCACCCTGTTTGCAAAGAAAAACCTTTTAGAATCCTATTAGCAAGGAGGAAAACACATTTGCTATCATTCAGTTAACTGCTGTCTTTCCAGGAGGGTGCTGACATCACAGTTTTGATGGCCATCTGAAATTCAACATCCTCCTCCCTCCTTCAGGGTGCAATCAGTGCACTTCCCACCTTCAGGATTAATGTCCAGCTAACTAATTTTCCTGAACCCCTTCATGTTATGTTGCCCCCATTCCAACAGCACATCACAAAAACCATTTGTTTCCACTCACTCCTGTCCAATGCTCTCACACAGGCCTGTTGAATGTTCAAGCCCCTAGTACTCAAAACTTCCTTTGCACTTTCACCCAGAATAGACACCATTATAAGTTATCCCAAAAAGGGCAGAGGCAGACTGAAAAAGAAAAACTTTCATCATTCACTCCATAACTGCCTTGCCAGAGGTGCACTTACACTTGTTATAAAACTGCAACATTAACACCCCTCCTTCAGAGTGCAGACACTGTACTTCCCATCTCCAAGAATGAAGTCTGGCTTGCTGATTTCCTTGGATCCCTTCATAAATGTTACCTTGCTCACACTCCAACAGCACATCAAGTCCTAAAAACCATCTGTCTCCATTTGCTCCTATCTAACATGCTCATGCATGCTTGCTGGAAGTTCAAGCCCCTCCCTCCAACCTTTCTCCCTTCACTACAGATTTATACTCTCTCGAAGTCATTCTATTTTCTTCCATGCTCTCTACATGTCCAAACCACACACACAATGAGTATGTTTATGTGATTACCTCAGCCCTCTGGATAATAGTTTTGGTAATCCCGCACCTCTTCCTAATTTCCAAACTACGAATTCTCTGCATTATATTCACACCACACATTGCTCTCAGATATGACATCTCCACTGCCTCCAGCCTTCTTGCTGAAACATTCACAACCCATGCTTCACACCCATATAAGTGTGTTGGTAAAACTATACTCTCGTACATTCTCCTCTTTGCTTCCACAGACAAATTTCTTTGTCTCCACAGACTTCTAAATGCACTATTCACCTTTTTTTTCCTCATCAATTCTATGATTCACCTCATCCTTCATAGACCCATCTGCTGACACGTCCACTACTAAATATCTGAATACATTCACCTCCTCCATACTCTCTCCCTCCAATCTGATACCAATCTTTCGTCACCTAATTTTTTTGTTACCCTCATCACCTTACTCTTTCCTATACTGACTTTTAGTTTTCTTCTTTCACATACCCTACCAAATTCATCCACCAACCTCTGCAACTTCTCTTCAGAATCTCCCAAAAGTACCGTGTCATCAGCAAAGAGCAACTGTGACAACTCCCACTTCGTGTTAGATTCTTTATCTTTTAACTCCACACCTCTTGCCAAGACCCTCGCATTCACTTCTCTTACAACCTCATCTATAAATATATTGAACAACCACAGTGACATCACACATCCTAGTCTAAGGCCTACTTTTACTGGGAAATAATCTCCCTCTCTCCTACATACTCTAACCTGAGCCTCAGTATCCTAAATAACAAAAAAAAAGGCACAATACCGTGACTGGAACGATACACAAATAACCCGCACATAAAAGAGAGAAGCTTAGTAAAAACTCTTTACTGTTTTCAGTAACCTACCTCCTATTCCAAACATTTGCAACATCTGCCACACTGCCCCCCTATCCAACCTGTCATATGCCTTTTCCAAATCCAAATGAAGGTCATATACATGTAAAGATTTAACTAATAACTTTTAAACTTAGTTAGGATGGTACGAGGACAATGACTGCCTAACAATGTAACTCAGCTTAATCTAGCATAATGTAAATTAAAAGGTATGCTTAAAATATTACTTCTATATTAACATTTATTTTGTAAAAATAGTGCGTACAGTCTCTTGTACCTGAAGATTTTACCCGACAAATAATCCATAACAATTTAAGCCATGATAACGAGAAAGAGTTAAAACTTACCACACTATACTTACTTCATATATTTAACCTTTATTATATTATTCTTAATTTACAATAACTAAGCTAAATACAAACTGAAAGCTGCTCAGAATGAAACTAAGTGAAAACCAAAACTATAAGATTTTTGTGGACTAAAGTACAGTGTAGATAAATGGTTCAGAGAACTGACAGGATGATGAATTAAGACACTTGTGTAACACTTGGCTAGTTTTATTGCCAACCAGTGGCTTCCTCAGTCCAATAAAGAAAAGAATGGTTGAAGATTAGCAAGAGTTTGTGGTAAGCAGTACCTCAGTCTGGAACTGATGTGCTCACGACTGGAAAAGGTTCCGCTCTAAAGATCCCCAAGTGTTACACAAGTGTGTAACTGTCAAGTGTGTAACACTTGGTGTGTAACTGTCAAGTGTGTAACACTTGGTGTGTAACTGTCAAGTGTGTAACACTTGGTGTGTAACTGTTGTTATGTTTTGAGTCTTTTCAGAGAGGAGACCCGTTAGTAACAACAGGTGAAGATCCACTTAGGTCTTCTTACTCTTTTTAAATACACATACATAAATATAAGGCAAAAAAGTTCTATAATGCTTTATCTGGTTTTATTCAGTATAATACTAAGCTTATAGAGTCATTAGTAATTTAAATAATTGATAAAATTTAGGTATACCTTTTCTTATATATTCATATGTACACAATCACTGTAGTTTCATAATCAAAGTCAAGATCAATGAAACACTAGAGAGGGCGCCTTTACCGTCTCCTCAATCAATTATATACACTACAGCTAGAACTGGTTAGAGACTATCACGAGACTTTAATGGTTGGAGAACACAGACGTGGTGTATTGCTTCACTAAATGGCTGACTGCACAGACGCAACCCATCAAGTATTCCCAGACTGAAGTAATCCAAGCAACCTTGGTTGAACCTAGGAATCCTGGTTCAAAGGTTCTCCTGAGACTTGCAACAAGAGAATAGGGAAGCTCCGTGGCTTGGTGCTTTCTCTACCGGAGGTGAGAATGAACTGCCATGAGTAAAACTCCCTTGCTTGACGTCACCTCGGAATGAGTGAGTTTGTGAAGCATAAACGACCACAAGTCAATTCAACATATAAACACAAAACATCCTACAAAAAAAAAAAAAACAATTATTCATGGCCAGATAATATTATAAAACTAGGAGTCTTTATTTTAGCTACGAATAAAGGTACCAGTAATATAATACTAAGTGAAAAAGCCGTAATTACACATTAATCAATTGACCCTTCTTCAATTATGCCCAAAGGGCGTAACACTGTCAAGTGTACTCACCTAGTTGAGGTTGCAGGGGTCGAGTCCAAGCTCCTGGCCCCGCCTCTTCACTGGTCGCTACTAGGTCACTCTCCCTGAACCGTGAGCTTTATCGTACCTCTGCTTAAAGCTATGTATGGATCCTGCCTCCACTACATCACTTCCCAAACTATTCCACTTCCTGACTACTCTATGGCTGAAGAAATACTTCCTAACATCCCTTTGATTCATCTGTGTCTTCAGCTTCCAACTGTGTCCCCGTGTTGCTGTGTCCAGTCTCTGGAACATCCTGTCTTTGTCCACCTTGTCAATTCCTCTCAGTATTTTGTAAGTCGTTATCATGTCCCCCCTATCTCTCCTGTCCTCCAGTGTTATCAGGTTGATTTCCCTTAACCTCTCCTCATAGGACATACCTCTTAACTCTGGGACTAGTCTTGTTGTAAACCTTTGCACTTTCTCTAGTTTCTTTACATGCTTGGCTAGGTGTGGGTTCCAAACTGGTGCCGCATACTCCAATATGGGCCTAACGTACACGGTGTACAGGGTCCTGAACAATTCCTTATTAAGATGTCGGAATGCTGTTCTGAGGTTTGCCAGGCGCCCATATGCTGCAGCAGTCATTTGGTTGATGTGCACTTCAGATGTGCCTGGTGTTATACTCACCCCAAGATCTTTTTCCTTGAGTGAGGTTTGTAGTCTCTGGCCCCCTAGACTGTACTCCGTCTGCAGTCTTCTTTGCCCTTCCCCAATCCTCATGACTTTGCACTTGGTGGGATTGAACTCCAGGAGCCAGTTGCTGGACCAGGTCTGCAGCCTGTCCAGATCCCTTTGTATTTCTGCCTGGTCTTCGATCGAATGAATTCTTCTCATCAACTTCACGTCATCTGCAAACAGGGACACCTCGGAGTTTATTCCTTCCATCATGTCGTTCACAAATACCAGAAACAGCACTGGTCCTAGGACTGACCCCTGTGGGACCCCGCTGGTCACAGGTGCCCACTCTGACACCTCGCCACGTACTATTACTCGCTGCTGTCTTCCTGACAAGTATTCCCTGATCCATTGCAGT
This sequence comes from Cherax quadricarinatus, assembly GCF_038502225.1. Taxonomy (NCBI): domain Eukaryota; kingdom Metazoa; phylum Arthropoda; class Malacostraca; order Decapoda; family Parastacidae; genus Cherax; species Cherax quadricarinatus. Next base: position 8,344,020 of record NC_091380.1, on the reverse strand, counting down.
GCCTTCCCTGTTATCCCTGCTTGGTCCTCTAGTTTTTGCACTAATCTCTTGTGTGTACTGTGTCAAACGCCTTCTTGCAATCCAAGAAAATGCAATCCACCCACCCCTCTCTCTCTTGTCTTACTGCTGTCACCATGTCATAGAACTCCAGTAGGTTTGTGACACAGGATTTCCAGTCTCTGAAACCATGTTGGCTGCTGGTGATGAGATCATTCCTTTCTAGATGTTCCACCATTCTTCTCCTGACAATCTTTTCCATGATTTTGCATGCTATACATGTCAGTGACACTGGTCTGTAGTTTAGTGCTTCATGTCTGTCTCCTTTTTTAAAGATTGGGACCACATTTGCTGTCTTCCATGCCTCAGGCAATCTCCTTGTTTCGATAGATGTATTGAATATTGTTGTTAGGGGTACACATAGCGCCTCTGCTCCCTCTCTCAGGACCCATGGAGAGATGTTATCTGGCCCCATTGCCTTTGAGGTATCTAGCTCACTCAGAAGCCTCTTCACTTCTTCCTCGGTTGTGTGTACTATGTCCAGCACATGGTGGTGTACCCCACCTCTTCGTCTTTCTGGAGCCCCTTCTGTCTCCTCTGTGAACACTTCTTTGAATCTCTTGTTGAGTTCCTCACATACTTCACTGTCATTTCTTGTTGTCTCTCCTCCTTCCTTCCTTAGCCTGATTACCTGGTCCTTGACGGTTGTTTTCTTCCTGATGTGGCTGTATAACAGCTTCGGGTCAGATTTGGCTTTTGCTGCTATGTCGTTTTCATATTGACGTTGGGCCTCCCTTCTTATCTGTGCATATTCTTTTCTAACTCTACGACTTCTCTCCTTATTCTCCTGGGTCCTTTGCCTTCTATATTTCTTCCATTCCCTAGCACACTTGGTTTTTGCATCTTTGGGTGAACCATGGGCTCATCCTGGCTTTTTCATTATTCTTGTTACCCTTGGGTACAAACCTCTCCTCAGCCTCCTTGCACATTGTTGCTACATATTCCATCATCTCATTAACTGGCTTCCCTGCCAGTTCTCTGTCCCACTGAACCTCATTCAGGAAGTTCCTCATTCCTGTGTAGTCCCCTTTCCTGTAGTTTGGTTTCATTTGTCCTGGCCTTCCTGCTTCCCCCTCCACTTGTAGCTCTACTGTGTATTCGAAGCTCAAAACCACATGATCGCTGGCCCCAAGGGGTCTTTCATATGTGATGTCCTCAATATCTGCACTACTCAAGGTGAATACTAAGTCCAGTCTTGCTGGTTCATCCTCTCCTCTCTCTCTTGTAGTGTCCCTTACATTGGTACATGAAGTTTTCCAGTACCACCTCCATCATCTTAGCCCTCCATGCTTCTTTGCCCCCATGTGGCTCCAAGTTTCCCCATTCGATCTCCTTGTGGTTAAAGTCGCCCATGATCAGGAGCTTTGCCCTGCACGCATGAGCTCTTCTGGCCATTGCAGCCAGTGTGTCAACCATCGCTCTATTGCTCTCGTCATACTCTTGCCTTGGCCTCCTGCTGTTCTGTGGTGGGTTATACATCACTGCAATTATCACCTTGGGACCTCCAGAGTGAAGCGTTCCCGCTATGCAATCACTTTCTTCTCCGCTGTCTCCTCTCTCCAGCTCATCAAAATTCCATCGGTGTTTGATCAGCAATGCCACTCCTCCACTTCCCCTGTTCCTTCTGTCTTTCCTCAGGATCTGGTATCCCGTTGGAAAGATGGCATCTGTTATCATACCTGTAAGCTTGGTTTCTGTGATCGCTATGATGTCTGGTGATGCCTCTGACTCTTTCGTGCCACTCCTCCCACTTGTTTGTTATTCCATCAGCGTTTGTGTACCATACCTTCAGTTTCCTTTCCAACACTGTGGTTTGGGGGTGGGAGACCTGGTAGCATACTGTGGGATTCTATGGTTGGGGGTTGGGTGGAAGCTGTGGGTATGGAGTGTGTAACACTTGGTGTGTAACTGTTGAAGCAGTTGTGAAAAGCTCCTTACCTTTATGCTTTGACACCAGCGCAGGTTGCTTGTCCGTTAACATCTCCATGCGGCGACGCAATCTCTCGTTTTCCTTGTTCGCTTCCTCATTCTGGAAGTTGTAGGTGATATAATAAAGTTAGAAAATATTTCTAAATCACTCAATCAAAATATTAAAATAGGTACTGTAAATGGAAATTATTGATATATAAATCAATACTGCATTAAGGCATTAGCTTGAGAATGGTCCAGGATAACCCTAAATAACAACAAAAGCTTTTTCTACAAAATGACTCACGAAATCATAATTACACAATTGCAAACAAACCATACCATGTTTTTTTCTACGAATTTTGGGTTTGTGGTAAATTGTTCCAGTCACATTATTGTGACTTTTGTTCTTGTGTACCACACATGGTACTGTATGTGAAGGATGGCTTTACAAAGACATTACTGCTGTAATAAGAACATAAGAAAGGAGGAACACTGCAGCAGGCTTGTTGGCCCATACAAGGCAAGTCCTTCACAGATCCATCCCATTAATAGAATATTTGCCCTCATAAGAACAATACTTGCCCTCATAAGAACAATATTTGCCCTCATAAGAACAATATTTGCCCTCATAATAAGTATTCACCCTGCCTTGGTGGGATATGGCCAGTTTGTTGCAAGAAGAAAGTAGTTGTTGAAGATAATAAGAGTCAATAAAACTTGCAGTTTCTATGCTGTAAGGCCTGATCTCAGACCGAGCTGCAGGGGCATTAACCCCCGAAACTCTCTCCAGGCATACTCCAGGTATACTAACCACTAAGACAGGGACAGCCGAAGAGTACATAACATCAGGTAGAATCTGGTCTTCCTTGTTGACAAGTGTTGGCTGGCTGGGTGTGCTCTCTTCCCCTGCTAACACCTTGAAGATGCAGAAATTATTAAGTTATAAAATCCTGCTTTAAACAACTCTCGTTGCAGTGAAGTCTAACAGACTTCAGTCTGTTGTTTAAAGCTGGTCACCTTCCAAATGTGCTGAACTGTTAACCCGTAAACGGTCCAAGCAGATCTACGTTCACATGTGTAGCGCTACAAAAGTAGATCTACGTTTTTTTTACATATTTTCAAATATAACAAAAAAAAAGTAGATCAAAGTTTTTTTACACATTTTCAAATGTAGAAAAACAAAAAGATCTACTTTTTTTACATACTTTCAAATGTTGAAAAAACGTATATATACGTTTGGACCGTTTACGGGTTAATAAGTGATTATTAGTTAGTTAAGACATTTGAACTCTAATGCTGATGCACTTCTGGCAAAACATCTACAGGTGCTCCTCAGTTCATTATATTTCAACTTTACGATGGTGCAGAAGCAATTATGTTGAAGAAAAAACTTGGCGATTACCCAGCACGAAGACAGCAAGTCCATAATGTGTATTCAATTTACTTTCCAATACTAGTTTTTAGTTACAGTAATTATTTGTTTATTTACTAATTCAGTGACAATGCATCCTCTCCTCATTTAGTGACGTACTCGTTTACTGACACCCCAGACTTACGACAGGCTCTCTGACCAGTATTCATACCTAAATAATGTACTATATTAGGTGGGCTAGTGCAAAGATGAGTAGTGGGGGGTTGAAGAGGGTTGGAATAGTTTTAAAAATGCAGTATTAGAATGTGGGGCAGAAGTTTGTGGTTATAGGAGGGTGGGGGCAGGAGGAAAGAGGAGTGATTGGTGGAATGATGAAGTAAAGGGTGTGATAAAAGAGAAAGAGGTAGCTTATGAGAGGTTTTTTACAAAGCAGAAGTGTTATAAGAAGAGCAGAGTATATGGAGAGTAAAAGAAAGGTGAAGAGAGTGGTGAGAGAGTGCAAAAGGAGAGCAGATGATAGAGTGGGAGAGGCACTGTCAAGAAATTTTAATGAAAATAAGAAAAAATTTTGGAGTGAGTTAAACAAGTTAAGAAAGCCTAGGGAAAGTATGGATTTGTCAGTTAAAAACAGAGTAGGGGAGTTAGTAGATGGGGAGAGGGAGGTATTAGGTAGATGGCGAGAATATTTTGAGGAACTTTTAAATGTTAAGGAAGAAACAGAGGCAGTAATTTCATGCACTGGTCAGGGAGGTATACCATCTTTTAGGAGTGAAGAAGAGCAAAATGTAAGTGTGGGGGAGGTACGTGAGGCATTACGTAAAATGAAAGGGGGTAAAGCAGCTGGAACTGATGGGATCATGACAGAAATGTTAAAAGCAGAGGGGGATATAGTGTTGGAGTGGTTGGTACTTTTGTTTAATAAATGTATGAAAGAGGGGAAGGTACCTAGGGATTGGCGGAGAGCATGTATAGTCCCTTTATATAAAGGGAAAGGGGACAAAAGAGACTGTAAAAATTATAGAGGAATAAGTTTACTGAGTATACCAGGAAAAGTGTACGGTAGGGTTATAATTGAAAGAATTAGAGGTAAGACAGAATGTAGGATTGCGAATGAGCAAGGAGGTTTCAGAGTGGGTAGGGGATGTGTAGATCAAGTGTTTACATTGAAGCATATATGTGAACAGTATTTAGATAAAGGTAGGGAAGTTTTTATTGCATTTATGGATTTAGAAAAGGCATATGATAGAGTGGATAGAGGAGCAATGTGGCAGATGTTGCAAGTATATGGAATAGGTGGTAAGTTATTAAATACTGTAAAGAGTTTTTATGAGGATAGTGAGGCTCAGGTTATGGTGTGTAGAAGAGAGGGAGACTACTTCCCGGTAAAAGTAGGTCTTAGACAGGGATGTGTAATGTCACCATGGTTGTTTAATATATTTATAAATGGGGTTGTAAAGGAAGTAAATGCTAGGGGTGGGGTTAAATTTTGGGGAATCAAATTCAAAATGGGAATTGACACAGTTACTTTTTGCTGATGATACTGTGCTTATGGGAGATTCTAAAGAAAAATTGCAAAGGTTAGTGGATGAGTTTGGGAATGTGTGTAAAGGTAGAAAGTTGAAAGTGAACATAGAAAAGAGTAAGGTGATGAGGGTGTCAAATGATTTAGATAAAGAAAAATTGGATATCAAATTGGGGAGGAGGAGTATGGAAGAAGTGAATGTTTTCAGATACTTGGGAGTTGACGTGTCGGCGGATGGATTTATGAAGGATGAGGTTAATCATAGAATTGATGAGGGAAAAAAGGTGAGTGGTGCGTTGAGGTATATGTGGAGTCAAAAAACGTTATCTATGGAGGCAAAGAAGGGAATGTATGAAAGTATAGTAGTACCAACACTCTTATATGGGTGTGAAGCTTGGGTGGTAAATGCAGCAGCGAGGAGACGGTTGGAGGCAGTGGAGATGTCCTGTTTAAGGGCAATGTGTGGTGTAAATATTATGCAGAAAATTCGGAGTGTGGAAATTAGAAAAAGGTGTGGAGTTAATAAAAGTATTAGTCAGAGGGCAGAAGAGGGATTGTTGAGGTGGTTTGGTCATTTAGAGAGAATGGATCAAAGTAAAATGACATGGAAAGCATATAAATCTATAGGGGAAGGAAGGCGGGGTAGGGGTCGTCCTCGAAAGGGTTGGAGAGAGGGGGTAAAGGAGGTTTTGTGGGCAAGGGGCTTGGACTTCCAGCAAGCGTGCGTGAGCGTGTTAGATAGGAGTGAATGGAGACGAATGGTACTTGGGACCTGACAATCTGTTAGAGTGTGAGCAGGGTAATATTTAGTGAAGGGATTCAGGGAAACCTGTTATTTTCATATAGTTGGACTTGAGTCCTGGAAATGGGAAGTACAATGCCTGCACTTTAAAGGAGGGGTTTGGGATATTGGCAGTTTGGAGGGATATGTTGTGTATCTTTATATGTGTATGCTTCTAAACTGTTGTATTCTGAGCACCTCTGCAAAAACGGTGATAATGTGCGAGTGTGGTGAAAGTGTTGAATGATGATGAAAGTATTTTCTTTTTGGGGATTTTCTTTCTTTTTTGGGTCACCCTGCCTCGGTGGGAGACGGCCGACTTGTTAAAAAAAAAAAAAAAAAATTAGAGCTGATTTCCTCTATTCTGTTTATTTCAATATACAGTACACTACTGTATAAACATTTAAAAATATGCCAGAAATGTTATAAATGGTGCAAAGGTGACATTAAAACAATATCAAAGATGGTTGACACAAACCCACTACCATTATAGTATGCTCCTCACTTAGCGACTAATGCGTTTAATGACATCATCTCAGGAACAGAACTCCGTTGTTAAGTGAGGAGAGGCTGTAGTTACATACTGTGGTCCCTCGATAATCGTCCTTTTCGGAAATCGTCATGTTATTTTCATCCAAACATTGGCTCGCAAATGGTCGGTTGACTCGCTAATCGTCGTTTGTCCTGGACGCGTACTCATGGCTCTAAGCCGTCTCGGCTTCCCTTCCCAGCCAGTGTGCCATTGTTTACCAGTGAGCGATGGCCCCCTCACTTGTTCATACAAAATATTTCATAATATTTCCATTCATTTTAGTGCTTGCAAGTGCTAAATAAGCTACAATGGCTCCAAAGAAAGCTCGTAGTGCCAAGCCTTTGGTAAAGAAGGTGAGAAATACGACTGAATTTAAGAAAACATCATTGAACAATATGAAAGTGGCGTACGTGTGGCCGAACTGGCCAGGATGTATAACAAACCCCATACAACCATATCTTCCATCGTGGCAAAGAAAAAGGAAATCAAGGAAGCTTTTGTTGCTTGAAGAAAATTGTGGTCAGACTGTGTCCAAAAGAGGGATTTTGAAGGGTTTGTGGCTGACCCTGATGGGCCTATGTCAGTTGTGAAATCTATTGTGGCATTGGGGAGTTCCATGGGGTTGGATGTGAGTTTGGAGGATGCGGAAGAGTTGGTGGAGGACCACAACGAAGAGCTAACCACTGAGAAGCTGCAAGAGCTTCAGCAGGAAGAGCAATAGATCGGAGCTCAGAATCTTGCTGCAGAGGAGGAGGAAGAGAGATGGAAGAAGGTGCCTTCTTCAGAAATTAAGGAGATTTTTGAAATGTGGGGTAGGATGGAAAGATTTTTGGAGAAACATCACCCTGAGAAGGATGTTGCAAGCCATATCGGCAACTTGTACAGTGACAGTCTTTTGGCCCATTTTAGGGAAGTTTTAAAGAGACGCCAGAAACAGAGCTCTCTGGACACTTTTTTTGCGAGACAGGACTCCAGTGACTCTCAAGGTGGTCCTAGTGGCATTAAGAAACAGAGAAGAGAAGTATGTAACCCCAGAAAAGGACTTGGTACCTGAGGTGTTGATGAAAGGGGATTCCCCTTCCAAACAGTAACTAATCCAATCTCTCTCCTCTTCCAGTCTTCCATACACTAAGAAGAATCACCAATAAAGGTAAGTGTTATGCTGTTAATGTTTCATTCATCATGTCCCATTGTATTGTTTATGTACTACATGTATATTTCATGTAAAAAAATTTTTTGTTTTAATACTTCTGGGTGTCAGGAACGGATTAATTGTATTTACATTATTTCTTATGGGGAAAATTGATTCGAAAATCATCTATTTCGATAATCATCGCACTTCCAGGAACGGATTAACGACGATAAACGAGGGACCACTGTATTTACTTATCTATTTAGCATATAATCAACTGATGGTATTTTTGACTTACAACGGGTTCGTCGAAACGTAACCCCATCATAAATCAAGGAGCGCCTGTGCAGTATTGAATGCATGCTGGTGAATGAATCTATTTTGGGGCATCCTGCCTTGGTGAGAAGTGGCTGATGTGGATATAAAAAATTAAGGTTGAACTAACAACTACTGAACTTCAAATAAGTAGCTATGATTTTAGTGGGAGACTTAGTCAAGCTACACAACTGTTTACTATCTTCAACTCAAAACTTGAGGATAACTGCTTTAATTTCTCATGAATTGTGAATCAATTCTTATTATATTTTTTATCTATTCATCAATAAAATACAAGGAACAACAAGCACAAACTTTGCTCTTTTTTAAAAATTTCAGCTCACACTTTGTAAAGTAAAAGGACGCAAGTGCAACTAATGTGACATTTTATTGTGGCAACGTTTCGCTCTCCAGGAGCTTTATCAAGCCATTTCGCTCCTGGAGAGCGAAACGTTGCCACAATAAAATGTCACATTAGCTGCACTTGTGTCCTTTTACTTTACATATTGTCAGTAATTCTACCAACTTTATTACAGCTCACACTTTGCTAAAACTTTGATTCTGGTAGTTTTAACATACAAGACCAGTTGGAACAAAAACACTTCATTAGCTTAAACTAGGAAGTTACTGGATTTACAAAGCACTTACACCTATAAGATCATCAAGCATTTGGTAATATAAAAAAATTATATGCAATCACACACAAATACTATCATTTACAAGCCAAATTTACACTAGAAAAATAAGTCATTCAAACCAACATGTATGCAACTAAAAGAATAACACTGTCACTGTACTATCACACTAAGTTAAAATATAAAACTACAGGTCGACCAACACTAATCCGGCAATCAGTTATCTGGTTCCATCAGCATTCTGGCACTAATTTCGGCCAGCATAATTTCAAATTTCATCATTATACTGACTCAGAAATTGTGCAGATGGTTGTAAATCCACAGCAGCAGGCCAGTGGAGGAGAAACCAGTGATGATAATGCAGAAGATGTAGCAGAAAGTCTCTACTGATAGGTTACTTAAGTGTATTCTAACCTAACCACCCTGTAAGCTGGCAAACTCACTAATCCGGCACACTACAGGTCTCAATGATGCCGGATTAGTGATGGCCGAGCTGTACCACGTTGGCCATTTCCCACCAACATAGAATGACCAAGAGAAGGAAAAACATTCACCACAGTCATTCAGAAGTTAAACAAACAGTATTAATTACTAAATAATAAACTGTTAATGTCAAACATCTAAGAGATGCTGTATACATATTGCAGAGATGCTGAGATTAACTTAATCATACTCTATATGACTGCAAAATAACCACATTGAAAAAATAGTGACATTCTAAGCCCTGTTGTGATTTCTCACATCGATAATGTGAGAAGTCACAAAAGTGCTTGGAATTTCACAATTTTTTCAGTGTGGATATTTTGCATATTGTGATATCACCAGTTTACTGTGATCTTATTGCACACTATGTTCATATATCTACAATAAATAATGCCTAGTCAATCCTGGATTAGAAAGACTCTTGGAACTCAAAGGTAAAAAAAGGATATCTAATAACTGCCTGGACCTAGATATTAGGGATCTATTATCTGTTAGTGGTTCAGGGGTTCATCGTCTCTGTGGCTTAGTCTCAGACAAAGTCTCATAAATTGAAAGAAATATGTATTAAAAAATAAAAACTATTAAGAAGAGCACAGGAAAGTAAAGATAAATGCATGCTGAATGTAAGAAAAAGTTTATGCAGTTTACTTATTTTAATGATCACACATGCTCAAAAAATTTAAACAAAATTAGTATGAGGAAGATAAGATTAGTTTGGATTTTTAAATCAGGTTAGGGAGGGTTAGCCACCCAGGATAACCCAAGTTAGTGCATCAGGTATTGTCTGTCTTATTTCCATTTTGGTCCTTCAATCTTGATCCCCAGGATGCAGCCCACACTAGTCAACTAATACCCAAGTACCTACTTACTGTTAAGCGAGCAGGGACGGCAGGTTTAAGGTAACATGCCCAGCACGTCTGCCCATACAGGGAATTGAACAATGGACACTCAGTGTGGGAGTGGTTTTCCCACTAACACACAATAGGTAGGATGGAGATAACTTAAATGTGGACTTAATTAGGAAGGTTGTATTTTACAATTAAAAAAAAGTATACAATCACAGCCAGTTACTAAGCCTACAAAGCTGATGCACCACCTAAAAATGGGTGAGGTGAGGGTAATCAGGTATGACATAAAACTGTGGTTTGGAGATAAATTAGTGCATATATAGATAAAGTCTTGGAATATTCTATACAGCACAGGTAGGATACAGTTTAGACAAAATATAGGTACTGTAACTAAAAGGCATTGGGTAAGGCATTGGATGAAATTCATAATGCACTACAAAATAACACTGTACATTTAGCTCACCTGGCTATTCTTCATCTTTAATTCTAATTTATTCAGATTATCCTGGATATTAGAGAGAGCTGTCTCTCTTTGGATGAAGCTGTTTTCAATTTCTTCACAAAATTTAGGAGGCAGTTGTTGCTGTCGCTGCTGCTGCTGATAATGCTGTTGCAGTTGCAGCTGCTGTTGCTGCTCCAAGTTGCATTTCCCACTATCCCCATGGTGGTTGTCACCAGCCTCAACAATTTTCTTCACAGGTAAACATTTTTTCTGCATTTTTTGGGGACTGATATTATGGCGAGGTTTAACGTTTACGAGGAGTGTAGGCGCGGGATTCACTTGCAGGCACTTGGCAAGTGGACTTTCTATGTTCAGTCTTGGCTTGAAGCGTTTGAAGTCCCTGGATACTGCAGGAGATGGTGTCTTATTTACTATATTACCTCTTGTCTGTGCAGGAAGTTTGGTTCCTGGAGTGGGAGTTTGTTTTAGTAATTTTCTGGAAGCTTTTTGGGGTGTTGGATGGGGTGGAAGACTCGAAAATGATCCAGGTTTTGTGCCAAATATAGTAGAAGGGGACTGCAGGCGTGCTGGAGTGTTATGTCTTGACACAGGAGTCCGAGGATGAATTCTACTTACTGAACAAGGAATTATTGGTGTTCTGCCTGGTGACTGGTAAAGGTTTGAAGGTTTCCTAATGTTTGTTAATGACCCTGAACGAGTCAAGCCTGAACCCCGAAAGGGAAGCCGTTGGACTGCTGGCCGTTCATTGGATTTGATGGCAGGGGAATGTTTGCGAGTGAATATTTTTGGTTTATCAACAGTGCCTTGTTGTACTGGTGTTCCTTTGAAACCATGACAACCTTTCTTAGGGGAAATTAACCTATTGTGAGGCTGTTTTGCTCTTACTTCATTTGAATGTGTACTATCAAATTTAGGTGTGTTTGGTGTTGATGCTAAGAGGGAAATGGGTTTCTTGGGACTAGGAGAAAACACATTACGAGGCGGCTTAGGTGGTGGCTCCTTCCTAGTTACACTCTGTGGTTTGTAGGGAGAACATGAAATACTTGCCTTTGTTCGTACGCTTTCAACACATTCTGGAGGTTTGACATGCTTTTGATGTGGCGATTCTCGAGTTGATTCTAGTGTTGGTTGGAAGTTAGAAATGGTGCTGGAAACACTAGAATTACGGGGCATACCAACAATAGTGTCATCAACTGAGCTGTCTATTGTGGCTGCTTTCTTCTGTATTGCTTCCCCATAATTGATGCCATATTTCAGCATCATCTCCATCTCTTCAACAGTATCATTAAATCTAGGAGATTCATGCTGCAGTGCTTGTGTGTCATCTGTAGAGGTATTACAGCATTTCTGAGGTGTTTTACTTGTCTCCAAGAAATAATTCTCATGCACTGGACTAGCATACTCCTGACTTTCTTCACTGCTAGTACATATATGCTGACCCTCAGAGACAGTGCCACTTGAGGAATGAGAGGTGGTTGGTAGCATAGACTCTCCCGAGTTGTCTGAACGAGAGATAACCATAGCCTTGTTTGCTGAGCCATAGCTCTCGATGTCTAGATCTTCTGAGCTCTGGCTCTTCTCATAAGAATGGCACTGCCTGTGATCTCCATTATCTTGCAAGCTTTCTTCAGTCAGAAAATCTCCATATATATAGCTGTTGTCCACATTAATGATTTTCAGGGAACTGTAATAACTCTGACGAACATCTGATGATCTGTCATTTTCTTTCTTCGAAGTTTGTTCACCTCTGGTAGCTTGATGCAAATCATCAGCAGAATCAGCTTCACCAGGAGTGAAATTTGCTGTCATACCATTATCATCAACCTCTTTCTCTCTGATGACACATTCTTGAAGCATTTTTACAATATTTAACTGATCTTTACTCTCACTTTCTTCCACAGTGTCCGTTTTATTCGAAGGAGAAGTCTCTCGTGGATGTCTTTCTCTGATGGTAGATTCTTGAACCTCTTTCACAATATCCCAATCATCTTTCATCTTATTTTCCTTCGCACTGGCTGTGACAAGCGGAATGATGTCTCTCGCAACATCTGATGCACTGGAGCCCTGCAGTTTGCTCATAACTACATTTCCATGTAAAGTTTCCCATGCATTATTTTCTCTCATGGTGGGGAGACCTCTATTACCACTATTCTCCACACTGACTGCAATCTGTGGTAAATTCTCTCTTTCAATGACCACTTCATTAGTAAGAGAAAGATCCATCATATCTACATTGTTATCTTCAACCTCACATGAACTTCCTTCAATGATGGCTGATTCTTGAGGTATTTTTATGTTATTTAACTGATTCTCAGTCATTTTATCATTCACACTTGCTGTGATCTCTTGTAAACTATCTCTTGAAATTACTGCTTCAGAGGAAAGAGACTGTTCGAAGATATCTATAGCTTTAGATAAAGTCTTGTGCTTATTTTCTTCAGCAGCTGATTCAAGCTTCTTTACATTAACCAAGTGATCTATACTTCTGTCACTCACACTGACTGTGACCGGTGTTACATTATCTTGTGCAATGCTCTTCAACACTTCCTTTATCTCTTCCTCCACTAGGGCTGTCACAAAAACTTCCTCTCTTCTAGTCAACGGTACTTCCTGACTAACTGGCAGTGACAAATGCTCCACTGGAATTGTACCCGGGGACTCGATGTTGCCTCTCCTGTCACTCTGATCATTATGGTTTGCTAGATCCCGTATTTGTCTTTCTATTGATTTTAAAAAGCCAGCAATAGATCGTTGTGACACAACACTTTCACTAGTGACAACACTGGGTTCCTCAGGGACATGTGTATTTGAGTTACTTGCATCATCTACCTGATCATTAAACCCATCATTATTTATACTGACTGTGGCATCAGGCACATTCTCTCTCATATTGAATGTAGCCCTTGGATTAGTCTTTTCCTCCTCAGCCAAAGTTACTACTGTGACACACTTTTTGCTTGTGCTGCTCTCTTCCTTACTAACTCGACTAGGTAAATACTCCACTGGGCCAACAGAAGGAATATGGTCGACTTGTGCATCCTCCTGAGAAATACAGTCAGAGATGTCACCCAGCTGCAATTCTGAGGACTTGGAAAAGCAATTAACAGGTTCCCTTGACATAAGGCTCTGACTATTTGTGCCAATCCTCTCCTTACTGAAAGGACTTTGTAAACAACCCACTAAGTTATTAAGAGGACTCTTGGCAGTCTTTGCTTCTTCCTGTACACTACAGTTTGCCAAGTCACCCAGCTGTAAAGACTTGGAAGAGCAATCAGCAGTTCCCCATGTCATAACACTTTCACTTGCTGTGACAAGCTCAGACTCAGTAACTTGTCGTGGCATAAACTCCACTGGGTTATTAGCATGTTTGTCGATGACATTCCTGTCTTCCCATGCATTACAGTCAGAAATGTAACTCAGTTGAAACTCTGAGGATTTCAAATAGCAATCAACAGTGTCCCCTGAAATAGCACTCACATTGGTGAAATCCTTGTGTTCTTCATCAGACACTTCAGAGTGAGTGTTACTAAGAAGAGCACTGTCACAGCTGGTGACAAGGCTCTCAGGACAGCTGGTGACAAGGCTCTCAGGATAACTGGTGACAAGGCTCTCAGGCCTAGATGATAAACTAAGCTTTTCTGATGAAGTCTCCCAGCCAAATGATTTCTGAGAATCACTTTCACCGACTGCCACACACAGACTGACATCAGTACTTCCATCATCAGAACACTCCTTCACTTCTCTGCTGGAATGGGAAAACACAAATAATGGTTCCTGGTTCTTCAACTGTGTATCCAATGCAGGATAAGATAACTGAGGTAAGCTTCTATGAAAGCTGTTCACATGAGCTGCTGCTGAGGGGTGGCCAGCAAGATCTTGTTCATCCACAGATATAGAATCCCTGTATGCACTGTAACGCCCTTGTTCATCTATCTCCTCTAGGGATGCAAGCGATGGACTGAAAATAGTTAATTTTTTGTTAATAAACTACACATACTGTATACCCAATAATAACCTACATGGGGACATGTTCAAAATTAATTAGTCTGTATATTTTGAACACCTTTTGAGTAGATCTGCTGAATAGGACCCCAGCAGAGGGTTGAATTTTTTTTTTTTTTTCTTCAACAAGTTGGTCGTCTCCCACCGAGGCAGGGTGACCCAAAAAAGAAAGAAAATCCCCAAAAAGAAAATACTTTCATCATCATTCAACACTTTCACCACACTCACACATTATCACTGCTTTTGCAGAGGTGCTCAGAATACAACAGTTTAGAAGCATATACGTATAAAGATACACAACATATCCCTCCAAACTGCCAATATCCCAAACCCCTCCTTTAAAGTGCAGGCATTGTACTTCCCATTTCCAGGACTCAAGTCCGACTATAAGAAAATAACCGGTTTCCCTGAATCCCTTCACTAAATATTACCCTGCTCACACTCCAACAGATCATCAGGTCCCAAGTATCATTCGTCTCCATTCACTCCTATCTAACACGCTCATGCACGCTTGCTGGAAGTCCAAGCCCCTCGCCCACAAAACCTCCTTTACCCCCTCTTTCCAACCCTTTCGAGGATGACCCCTACCCCTCTTTCCTTCCCCTATAGATTTATATGCTTTCCATGTCATTCTACTTTGATCCATTCTCTTTAAATGACCAAACCACCTCAACAACCCCTCTTCTGCCCTCTGACTAATGCTTTTATTAACTCCACACATTCTCCTAATTTCCACACTCCAAATTTTCTGCATAATATTTACACCACACATTGCCCTTAGACAGGACATCTCCACTGCCTCCAACCGTCTCCTCGCTGCTGCATTTACCACCCAAGCTTCACATCCATATAAGAGTGTTGGTACTACTATACTTTCATACATTCTCTTCTTTGCCTCCATAGATAACGTTTTTTGACTCCACATATACCTCAACGCACCACTCACCTTTTTTCCCTCATCAATTCTATGATTAACCTCATCCTTCATAAAGCCATCCACCGACACGTCAACTCCCAAGTATCTGAAAACATTCACTTCTTCCATACTCCTCCTCCCCAATTTGATATCCAATTTTTCTTTATCTAAATCATTTGATACCCTCATCACCTTACTCTTTTCTATGTTCACTTTCAACTTTCTACCTTTACACACATTCTCAAACTCATCCACTAACCTTTGCAATTTTTCTTTAGAATCTCCCATAAGCACAGTATCATCAGCAAAAAGTAACTGTGTCACTTCCCATTTTGAATTTGATTCCCCATAATTTAATCCCACCCCTCTCCCGAACACCCTAGCATTTACTTCTTTTACAACCCCATCTATAAATATATTAAACCACCATGGTGACATTACACATCCCTGTCTAAGACCTACTTTTACCGGGAAGTATTCTCCCTCTCTTCTACACACCCTAACCTGAGCCTCACTATCCTCATAAAAGCTCTTTACAGCATTTAGTAACTTACCACCTATTCCATATACTTGCAACATCTGCCACATTGCTCCTCTATCCACTCTATCGTAAGCCTTTTCTAAATCCATAAATGCAATAAAAACTTCCCTACCTTTATCTAAATACTGTTCACATATATGCTTCAATGTAAACACTTGATCAACACATCCCCTACCCACTCTGAAGCCTCCTTGCTCATCCGCAATTCTACATTCTGTCTTACCTCTAATTCTTTCAATTATAACTCTACCGTATACTTTTCCTGGTATACCCAGTAAACTTATTCCTCTATAATTTTTACAATCTCTTTTGTCCCCTTTCCCTTTATATAAAGGAACTATACACGCTCTCCGCCAATCCCTAGGTACCTTCCCCTCTTTCATACATTTATTAAACAAAAGTACCAACCACTCCAACACTATATCCCCCCCTGCTTTTAACATTTCTGTCATGATCCCATCAGTTCCAGCTGCTTTACCCCCTTTCATTCTACGTAATGCCTCACGTACCTCCACCACACTTACATTCTGCTCTTCTTCACTCCTAAAAGATGGTATACCTCCCTGGCCAGTGCATGAAATATACCAATTAACTTTCCGAGTGCCTGTCTCCAAGTGGGTCATTATTGAGCATTGACAAGTATTTACTACACTATCCTTACTGTTAATAGTAAAGATCAGAGATTAAGAGCAAATTCGAATAAATTAAGGAGGTGAGCTTGATCCCCCCAATTTGCAGGGTTTACATTCCTCTATTACTCTCATGAAGCTCTGAACTCCAACAAGGAAGCAGAGTGTGTCTGGACCCTGATAATGGTCAAAACCTTACTGTGAAGCTGAAGTGTGAAATATAACAAGCTTCACCCAAGCAGAACTGAAACATGCCCTGAGCACCAGCAGAACTCAATGTCCTTGTGGCAGGAGTGAACACAAACTAACCACTCCTGGATTTTATGGACATAGGATGAACAGGGCACAATGCAGCAATCAGGGCATTCTGGGAATCATCCATAGTTTAACTGACCCCTATTTCTGCTGATTTATACAAAATATTGTGGAACTCCATGATGAACAGCAAGGGTTTGATTACTAGCTGTGGGCAGTCTCCAATGATCATCACTACTAAACCAATGCCACCATGGCCAGGCTCCGGGAGTAGAAAAACTTTCGAAACTCATCAAATGTATACAGTGTATATGAAAAGTGTACATTGGTTTTTCAATCTATCTGTAAAGACTCTGAGGCTTGAAGTGCAACCAGAAACACAACTGAGGAAGTTTTTAAAAGATCATTACTGGAACCAGGCCCTCTTAAGATCCTCATCCACTAACTATAAGTGTACATCAGTCGCCTCACGAAATCGTAATGACAACTGCAAACAAACCATACCACGGGTAGAGATAAAACCCACAATCAGTTAACATCCAGAGATGGTATGGCCATCTGCCAAATAAGTGAGGAATTACCAGGTAAGAGATGGTATAAAATACTGACAATTACGAAATAAGACACATGCAGTGTTAGGATATTTTATAGACAAAACATTTCACCACACAGAAGCTATTCATGGTAAAGCATTTCCTCAATAAAACATCCAAACAATGCAAAATTATCGAGACCTTACTTCATGAATGAACTCCGTACAACATGTTGCTTTAAACTGTTCCTTGATCTGATGGTCAGAGAACTCCAGTCACCAACTGACTGAATAATCAGGTCATCAACCAGGAGCCTTGACTGGAAACTAACTTGGGGGACAGTAAACATTATAACCACTACGAACAACTCATTAATGTTTAAAATTGAGAAGTGATGTAAAATATCCTTTATTGTCATATTTAGCACAACAAGATTTCAGCAATGTTGGTGGTCAATGGATATAAATTACACAGTACTCTAGTACATTTTTGAGTATACTACAATACACTATACTGTATAATGACACCCTAAGCATTACAGTAGAACCCACGTATCTATGGGTTCGGCATCCGTGGTTTCAGTTATCCACAGTTTACCACGGCCTGAAAATAACTTTTAATTTTGCTTAATAATGACCCCAAAGTGCAAAGCAGTGAAGCTGGTAGTTCTTCACAGCCTAAGAGAAGCCGTGAAATGCTTCCCATCAGTGAAAAAGTGATAATTATACTTTTTTTTTTTTTTTTTTTTTTTTTTTTAAACAAGTCGGCCGTCTCCCACCGAGGCAGGGTGACCCAAAAAAAAGAAAGAAAATCCCCAAAAAGAAAAACTTTCATCATCATTCAACACTTTCACCACACTCGCACATTATCACTGTTTTTGCAGAGGTGCTCAGAATACAACAGTCTAGAAGCATACACATATAAAGATACACAACATATCCCTCCAAACTGCCAATATCCCAAACCCCTCCTTTAAAGTGCAGGCATTGTACTTCCCATTTCCAGGACTCAAGTCCGACTATATGAAAATAACCGGTTTCCCTGAATCCCTTCACTAAATATTACCCTGCTCACACTCCACTTAATTTGCATAATTTAGCAATTAAACTTTATCATAGGTATAGTATATATAAATGAAAAATGACACACTGTACCATTACTATCCATGGTTTCAGGTATCCACAGTAGGTCTTGGAATGTATTCCCTGCGGATACGGGGAGACTACCGTATAAACTACCACTGTTGGTAAGTTTATTTAGGTACAGGTCCACATAAACACAATTATCATACATAGTAACATGCTTAACAATTCGTAAACAGGCGAAATTATTTACAAACATTATCTCTCAGTCCACAGCAGGGTTAGAACCTACACACACTGCATCAAAGTACTACAGTGGTACCCCGAGTTTCGTACAGCTCCCAACTCGACAAATTATGTAAGTGTATTATTGTAAGTGCTTCTTTAAGTGCATTTTTGGGGGTCTGAAATGGACTAATCTAATTTACGTTATTCCTTATGGGAACAAATTCATTCGGTAACGGCACTCGAACAGCCTTCTGGAACGAAGAAAGTTCGAAGCTCAGGGTACCACTGTACGTACTTTGATGCAGAATGTGTCAAATTTTTCTGTGGACGAGAGATAATGATTGTACAGAGTAACATATGTACATTCACAGTAAAATTTCATAGCTGTAGCAAAAAATATACAATACATACACAGATGATCGACGTCTCAACACAGGTCCACGGACGTAAACTTCTGTCCGTCTGTTGCGAACTTTTTCTGCGATTCGTTCCTCTCTCTCCGTAATAGGTCCAAAAAAGACTTCATCTTCGCTATCGTTCTCCATGGTTTCTTAAATCAAAATAGAGAATAAATTCATCTGAATGCATGTTTTTAGACATATGCAAATTAAGTTAATCTGAAATCCATTCATCTAATTTTAAATTAATGAAAAGTTGCAAAGTTAATGGGAAGTTAAGACCATAATGGGAGGCACTAATGGGGTCTTCATCGAACCTCATCAATTCCCATTACCAGGTACATGACTATGGGTTTAACACTTACCACTCGAAATACAATGACTACCAGTAAAATTAATTTGTTATTTTTGGTTAAATTTGCATAATTTACTAGTGTGTGGCTGTAATAAATGCATATTGTAACCGCTGTGTGTGTGGTGCTGTCAAGCCATGTAGCAAGCCAGAATTATAATTATTATCGTCATTGTATCATTGTCACTGTATCATTGTCACTGTATCATTGTCATTGTATCGTCACTGTATCATCGTCATTGTATCAGTGTCATTGCACCATTGTCACTGTATCATTGTCATTGTATCAGTGTCATTGTACCATTGTCACTGTATCATTGTCATTGTATCAGTGTCATTGTACCATTGTCACTGTATCATTGTCATTGTATCAGTGTCATTGTACCATTGTCACTGTATCATCATCATTGTATCAGTGTCATTGTACCATTGTCACTGTATCATCATCATTGTATCAGTGTCATTGTACCATTGTCACTGTATCATCGTCATTGTATTATCGTCACTGTATCATCGTTATTGTATCATCGTCATTGTATCATCGTCATTGTATCATCGTCATTGTATCAGTGTCATTGTACCATTGTCACTATTGTCACTGTATGATCGTCATTGCGTCATTGTACCATTGTCATTGTATCATCACTGTACCATCGTCATTGTACCACTGTCACTATGATTGTCATTGTATCATAGTCATTGTCATAGTCATTGTATCATTATCATTTTATTTAGAAGCACTAAATAAGTATGGGTTACACAGTACCTGGGAAACATTAAAGTTTGATCCAAGGAAGGTGAGAACAGCTCCAATTCCCTGAATCAAGATCCTGCATCAAGGAACCTCACATGACGGCATCATTATATCCCCACAAACAAGCGCTAAACCAGCAAGGCTCACATAACACAAACAAGCGCTAAACCAGCAAGGCTCACATAACACCTACATCAACGTTAAACCATCAAGTTTGATCCAAGGCAGAGGAGGAGAACTTAATATATTATTTATAATTGCAAGACGACCTACCCGCCACAACCACCTTATTTAACCACCATTAAACCACTAACTACATATCTCACAGCTACTAGCAACTACCAGCATAATCTACATATATTAAACCAACTATTAAAACATCATGGGACATAAAACACACAATATTTACCAGAAAAACCGTCAAATAAGAGAGAATAAACCAGCGGATGTTTGAACCTGACTCCTGACTCGCCTCCTTCACATCTACCTAAATAACCTCTCTTATCTTTCACTTTTTTGACGCTTATTTTGTTAATTTAGAGAGAAATACAGCCATATATATCATATTTAATATTTATTAATTAATGTCATGTTGATTAGTGTTGTGTATGAGGGTAATTATGTCTGTGGCAGATAGTTCAAACTTTTCCCCGATGTGAAGCATCAACAACAACAAACAGCTGCTGGAATTATTTAATAAAAATACGTCCGTAGTGTCCTGATAATAATAATAATAATAATAATAATAATAATAATAATAATAATAATAATAATAATAATAATAATAATAATAATAATAATAATAATAATAATAATAATAATAATAATAATAATAATAATAATAATAATAATAATAATAATAATAATAATATAGTAACAATAATAATTAATAATAATAATAATAATAATAATAATAATAATAATAATAATAATAATAATAATAGTAATAATAATAATAATAATAATAATAATAATAATAATAATAACAATAAGAATAATAATAGTAATCATAATAATAATAATAATAATAATAATAATAATAATATTAAATAAATAAATAATAATAATAATAATAATAATAATAATAATAATAATAATAATTAATAATATTAATATTAATTAATAATAATAATAATAATAATTAATAATAATAATAATAATTAATAATATTAATAATAATAATTAATAATATTAATAATAATAATTAATAATAATAATTAATATTAATAATAATAACTAGTTAACTAACACCCAGGTACCTACTTGCTGCTAGGTGACCAGGGACAGCAGGTTCGATCACCGCCACACCCAACCGTGCCGGTTAGGTTAGGTTAGGTCAGGTCAGGTTAGGTCAGGTTAGGTTAGGTTAGGTCAGGTCAGGTCAGGTCAGGTTAGGTTAGGTTAGGTTAGGTTAGGTTAGGTTAGGTCAGGTCAGGTCAGGTCAGGTCAGGTCAGGTTATGTCAGGTTAGGTTAGGTCAGGTCAGGTCAGGTCAGGTCAGGTTAGGTTAGGTTAGGTTAGGTTAGGTTAGGTCAGGTTAGGTTAGGTCAGGTTAGGTTAGGTTAGGTTAGGTTAGGTCAGGTTAGGTTAGGTTAGGTTAGGTTAGGTCAGGTTAGGTTAGGTTAGTTTAGGTTAGGTTAGGTTAGGTCAGGTAAGGTTAGGTTAGGTTAGGTTAGGTTAGGTCAGGTCAGGTCAGGTTAGGTTAGGTTAGGTTAGGTTAGGTCATGTCAGGTCAGGTTAGGTTAGGTTAGGTTAGGTTAGGTTAGGTTAGGTCAGGTTAGGTTAGGTTAGGTTAGGTTAGGTTAGGTTAGGTTAGGTTAGGTTAGGTTAGGTTAGGTTAGGTTAGGTTAAGTTAGGTTAGGTTTGGATAGGTTAGGTTAGGTTAGGTCAGGTTAGGTTAAGTTAGGTTTGGTTAGATTAGATTAGGTTAGGTCAGGTTAGGTTAGGTTAGCATAGGTTAGGTCAGGTTAGGTTAGGTTAAGTTAGGTTAGGTTAGGTTAGGTCAGGTTAGGTTAGGTTAGGTTAGGTTAGGTTAGGTCAGGTTAGGTTAGGTTAGGTCAGGTTAGGTTAGGTTAGGTTAGGTCAGGTTAGGTTAGGTTAGGTCAGGTTAGGTTAGGTTAGGTTAGGTTAGGTTAGGTTAGGTTAGGTTAGGTCAGGTTAGGTTAGGTTAGGTCAGGTTAGGTTAGGTTAGGTTAGGTCAGGTTAGGTTAGGTTAGGTTAGGTTAGGTTAGGTCAGGTTAGGTTAGGTCAGGTTAGGTTAGGTTAGGTTAGGTTAGGTCAGGTTAGGTTAGGTTTGGTTAGGTTAGGTTAGGTCAGGTTAGGTTAGGTTAGGTTAGGTGAGGTTAGGTTAGGTTAGGTTAGGTTAGGTCAGGCTAGGTTAGGTTAGGTCAGGTTAGGTTAGGTTAGGTTAGGTTAGGTTAGGTTAGGTTAGGTTAGGTTAGGTTAGGTCAGGTTAGGTTAGGATAGGTTAGGTTAGATTAGGTTAGGTTAGGTTAGGTCAGGTTAGGTTAGGTTAGGTTAGGTTAGGTTAGGTCAGGTTAGGTCAGGTTAGGTCAGGTCAGGTTAGGTAAGATCAGGTTAGGTTAGGTTAGGTTAGGTTAGGTTAGGTCAGGTTAGGTTAGGTTAGGTTAGGTTAGGTTCGTCAGGAAACAGGACAAGTGTTTCCTGACGCGGGTCTTAGTCAGATGATGACCCGCCTTTGGAGCTTTGGTCATCTGACCGAGGCCTTCCGCTGGCTTACCGGTCCACCCCTTTAAAAATAATATAATTATATATATTAGCACCGTGCCGGTGATTGAACCACGGACAATGTGCGAGGCGAGTGCGTTGTTAACCAAGCCACTGATGCAGCTTGCAGTGATTCCCTTATGGAAACTGAACCATAACAACTTTCTTACCAACCTTCCAAGTAACAGCTCTTGGTCCTTTACTGCTATTAGTACTACTGCTATTACTACTACAATTACTATCACTACCACTACTACTACCACTACTACTACCACTTCTACTACCACTACTACCACTACTACTACCACAACTACTACCACTACTACTACCACTACTACTACCACTACTACTACCACTACTACTACCACTACTACTACCACCACTACTACCACTACTACTACCACTACTACTACCACTACTACTACCACTACTACTACCACTACTACCACTACTACCACTACTACTACCACTACTACTACCACTACTACCACTACTACCACTACTACTACCACTACTACTACCACTACTACTACCACTACTACTACCACTACTACCACTACTACTACCACTACTACTACCACTACTACCACTACTACTACCACTACTACCACTACTACCACTACTACTACCACTACTACTACCACTACTACCACTACTACTACCACTACTACTACCACTACTACTACCACTACTACCACTACTACTACCACTACTACTACCACTACTACCACTACTACTACCACTACTACTACTACTACTACCACTACTACCACTACTACTACCACTACTACTGCCACTACTACCACTACTACTACCACTACTACTACCACTACTACTACCACTACTACCACCACTACTACCACTACTACTACCACTACTACCACTACTACTACCACTACTACCACCACTACTACCACTACTACTACCACTACTACTACTACAACTACTATCATCATCATTATCATCAATATTATACCCAGGGTCACTGTAATAACGAATAGGCTCCACTAAGGGGTAACTTAATTATTCCAGCCATGTTGCAACTATATTTTATATTCTATACAACTTGCAAGATAATGTGGCCTCCTAACCCTCTTTTGCATTAACCATTAGTTAACGGACAGGAAGTGGGTATTTTGTTTATGGTTTTTAGTGATTGAGGGGTTTCAGGGGTATTTTTTTATTGTGTAGTGGGTTACTGAAGAGAGTGGAGGGTAGGGAGAGAATCTGTTGCTTTTTTATCAATTTTTAGAGAGAGAGAGAGAGAGAGAGAGAGAGAGTCAGGCATGAGAAAGTTCCTCCATGAGATACAGTGGGAAATGGTGGGAAAATCAGTAAATGAAATGATGAAATACGTGACGATAAAATGCAGAGACAAAGGAGAGGTTCGTACCCATGGGCAACAGAAACAATGGGAAGACCAGAGCGAGTCCTTGATTCACCCAAACATATAAGAAAAAAGTATATAAGAAAAGGAATCCAGGAAATGAGATTAGCCGCCATTAGCGGCCATACGAGAATGACATAGCATCGATAGTCAGATCTGACCCTAAGCTGTTGTACAGCCACATCAGGAGGAAGACAACAGTCAAGGACCAGGTAATCAGGCTGAGGAAGGAAGGAGGAGAGATCACAAGAAACGACCGAGAAGTACGTGAAAACTTCAACACCAGATTTAAGGAAGTGTTTCGGTGGAGACAGAAAGTACTCTGGAAAGCCAGAATGGTGGGGTACACCAACAAGTGCTGGACACACTAAACACCACCAAGGAGGAGTTGAAGATGCTACTAAGTGAACTAAAGGCTGTAGGACCCGATAACATCTCTCCATGGGTCCTGAGAGAGGGAGCAGAGGTGCTGTGTGTATACTAACACATCTACCAAAACTGGGCAACTACCTGATGTGTGAAAGACAGTAAATGTAGTCCCAAGAGATGCTCAATATTAAACTACAGACCAGTGTCACTGACATGTATACTGTTGATAAATTAGACACATGTGCAACTCTTGGGTATCTTTATTGAGGAAACGTTTCGCCACACATTGGCTTCATCAGACCATACATAGGAGAAACTTGAAGAACAGGAGGAGAATGAGGTAATCAGTCCCTCAACCTTGAGTCGATGTGTTCAGTCAAGATTGATGGACTGAACACATCGACTCAAGGTTGAGGGACTGATTACCTCATTCTCCTCCTGTTCTTCAAGATTCTCCTATGTATGGACTGATGAAGCCAATGTGTGGCGAAACGTTTCCTCAATAAAGATACCCAAGAGTTGCACATGTGTCTAATTTATCAACATGTCGGTTCTCTGAACCATTCATCTACAGACATGTATACTATGCAAAGTTATGGAGAAGATTATAAGGAGAAGAGTAACGGAGCACCTACAAAAGACTGAACTTATACACGATAACCAGCACGGTTTCGGGGATGGGAAATCCTCTGTCATAAACCTACCGGAGTTTTACGAGAAGGTGACAGAAGGCGAGAGAGAGGGGTGGGTAGACTGCAATTTCTTAGACTGTAAGAAGGCTTTCGACAGAAGCTGGACAACCAGACAGGTATAACAGAAAAGGCACTGCAATGGATCAGAGAATACCCGACAGGAAGGAAACAACGAGAAGAAGAGAACCCGCAGTAATGGATTTAAATTAGATAAGTTTAGATTTAGAAAGGACATAGGAAAGTATTGGTTTGGAAATAGGGTAGTTGATGAGTGGAACAGTCTACCTAGTTGGGTTATTGAAGCTAAGACTTTGGGTAGTTTTAAATTTAGGTTGGATAAATATACGAGTGAAAGGGGTTGGATCTGAGTGGGATAGAGTTATCAGAGCTTATTTCTTGGGTAGCATTGAAAATTGAGTTGGGCAAATGTTTTGTTAGTGGGATGGATTGCAAAGGACCTGCCTAGTATGGGCCAACAGGCCTGCTGTAGTGATCCTCCTTTCTTATGTTCTTATGTTCTTACGTTCTTATGTGACGAGGTGTCAGAGTGGGCGCCTGTGACGAGTGGGGTTCCACAAGGGACGTCAAGTTAATGCAGAGCCAACCAAACCATACCCCCGGGCGGGATTGAACCCGCGGTCATAGAGTCTCAAAACTCCAGCCCGGCAAATGGCTCCTGGGGTTTAACCCCATCATGTGAAAAGTTATGAAGCTTGGGCAAGGAAAAAGAAGACCACAGACAGAGTACAGGCTAGGGGGTCAAAGACTGCAAACCTTACTCAAGGAAAATGATCTTGGGGTGAGTATAACACCGAGCATATCTCCTGAGGCACACATCAACCTAATAACTGCTGAAGTATATGGGCGCCTGGCAAACATGAGAATAGCGTTCCGATACCTGAGTAAGGAATCATTCAAGACTTTGTACACTGTGTATGTTAGGCCTATACTGGAGTACGCAGCACCAGTTTGGAACCCACACCTGGTCAAGCACGTCAAGAAATTACAGAAAGTGCAAAGGTTTGCAACAAGACTAGTCCCAGAGCTAAGGGGTATGTCCTACAAGGAGAGGTTAAGGGAAATTAACCTGACGACACTGGAGGACAGGAGAGATAGGGGGGACATGATAACGATATTTAAAATACTGAGAGGTATTGACAAGGTGGATAGGTACAGAATGTTTCAGAGATGTGACACAGTAACAAGGGGTCACAACTGGAAGTTGAACACTTAGTTGAGTCACAGGGATGTTAGGAAATATTTCTTCAGTCACAGAGTTGTCAGGAAATGGAACAATCTGGAGAGTGATGTAGTGGAGGCAGGGCCCATACATAGCTTTAAGAAGAGGTATGATTAAGCTTATGGAGCAGGGAGAGAGTAGGCCTAGTAGAGACTAGCGAAGATCCGGGTAAGCACATACAGGTAAGTACAGAGAGAGAGAGAGAGAGTGAGAGAGAGAGAGAGAGAGAGAGAGAGAGAGAGAGAGAGAGAGAGAGAGAGAGAGAGAGAGAGAGAGAGAGAGAGGAGAGAGAGAGAGAGAGAGAGAGAGAGAGAGAGAGAGAGAGAGAGAGAGAGAGAGAGAGAGAGAGAGAGAGAGAGAGAGAGAGAGAGAGAGAGAGAGAGAGAGAGAGAGAGAGAGAGAGAGAGAGACCAAGCAAGCACATTCCTACATACACAAACACACCTGACCAGTTGCATTAGGAGATAAAGGTGAACCTGACTCACTCCTTTGTACGATTCCTGCTACTTGCAGTGGTACCTATGTAACCTAGTCTGAAGACTTGCTACTTACACTGGTACCTACGTAGCCTAGTCTTAAGACTTGCTACTTACACTGGTACCTACGTAGCCTAGTCTTAAGACTTGCTACATACACTGGTACCTATGTAGCCTAGTCTGAAGACTTGCTACTTACAGTGGTACCTACCTAGCCTAGTCTGAAGACTTGCTGATTACAATAGTAAATATATAGCCATCTCCAAAGGTTTCCTATTTACAGTGGTACCTACATTGCCTAATCCAAAGGCTTGCTACTTACAATGGTACCTACAAAGTCTAAGTAGGTCCCTGAGTGTTAGTTACCTTACATGTTAGTGGACTGGTGTGGGTCACATCCTGGGTGTTAGTGGACTGGTGTGGGTCACATCCTGGGTGTTAGTGGACTTGTGTAGGTCACATCCTGGGTGCTAGTGGACTAGTGTGGGGCACATCCTGGGTGTTAGTGGACTGGTGTGGGTCACATCCTGGGTGTTAGTGGACTGGTGTGGGTCACATCCTGGGTGTTAGTGGACTGGTGTGGGTCACATCCTGGGTGTTAGTGGACTGGTGTGGGTCACATCCTGGGTGTTAGTGGACTGGTGTGGGTCACATCCTGGGTGTTAGTGGACTGGTGTGGGTCACATCCTGCGTGTTAGTGGACTGGTGTGGGTCACATCCTGGGTGTTAGTGGACTGGTGTGGGTCACATCCTGCGTGTTAGTAGACTGGTGTGGGTCACACCCTGGGTGTTAGTGGACTGGTGTGGGTCACATCCTGGGTGTTAGTGGACTGGTGTGGGTCACATCCTGGGTGTTAGTGGACTGGTGTGGGTCACATCCTGGGTGTTAGTGGACTGGTGTGGGTCACATCCTGGGTGTTAGTAGACTGGTGTGGGTCACATCCTGGGTGTTAGTGGACTGGTGTGGGACACATCCTGGGTGCTAGTGGATTGGTGTGGGTCACATCCTGGGAGTTAGTGGACTGGTGTGGGTCACATCCTGGGTGTTAGTAGACTGGTGTGGGTCACATCCCGGGTGTTAGCAGACTGGTGTGGGTCACATCCTGGGTGTTAGTGGACTGGTGTGGGACACATCCTGGGTGTTAGTGGACTGGTGTGGGTCACATCCTGGGTGCTAGTGGACTGGTGTGGGTCACATCCTGGGTGTTAGTGGACTGGTGTGGGTCACATCCTGGGTGTTAGTGGACTGGTGTGGGTCACATCCTGGGTGTTAGTGGACTGGTGTGGGTCACATCCTGGGTGTTAGTAGACTGGTGTGGGTCACATCCTGGGTGTTAGTGGACTGGTGTGGGACACATCCTGGGTGCTAGTGGATTGGTGTGGGTCACATCCTGGGTGTTAGTGGACTGGTGTGGGTCACATACTGGGTGTTAGTAGACTGGTGTGGGTCACATCCTGGGTGTTAGTGGACTGGTGTGGGAAACATCCTGGGTGTTAGTGGACTGGTGTGGGTCACATCCTGGGTGCTAGTGGACTGGTGTGGGTCACATCCTGGGTGTTAGTGGATTGGTGTGGGTCACATCCTTGGTGTTAGTGGACTGGTGTGCGTCACATTCTGGGTGTTAGTGGACTGGTGTGGGTCACATCCTGTGTGTTAGTGGACTGGTGTGGGTCACATCCTGGGTGTTAGTGGACTGGTGTGGGTCACATCCTGGGTGTTAGTGGACTGGTGTGGGTCACATTCTGGGTGTTAGTGGACTGGTGTGGGTCACATCCTGTGTGTTAGTGGACTGTTGTGGGTCACATGCTGGGTGTTAGTGGACTGGTGTGGGTCACATCCTGGGTGTTAGTGGACTGGTGTGGGTCACATCCTGGGTGTTAGTGGACTGGTGTGGGTCACATCCTGGGTGTTAGTGGACTGGTGTGGGTCACATCCTGGGTGTTAGTGGACTGGTGTGGGTCACATCCTGGGTGTTAGTGGACTGGTGTGGGTCACATCCTGGGTGTTAGTGGACTGGTGTGGGTCACATCCTGGGTGTTAGTGGACTGGTGTGGGTCACATCCTGGGTGTTAGTGGACTGGTGTGGGTCACATCCTGGGTGTTAGTGGACTGGTGTGGGTCACATCCTGGGTGTTAGTGGACTGGTGTGGGTCACATCCTGGGTGTTAGTGGACTGGTGTGGGTCACATCCTGGGTGTTAGTGGACTGGTGTGGGTCACATCCTGGGTGTTAGTGGACTGGTGTGGGTCACATCCTGGGTGTTAGTGGACTGGTGTGGGTCACATCCTGGGTGTTAGTGGACTGGTGTGGGTCACATCCTGGGTGTTAGTGGACTGGTGTGGGTCACATCCTGGGTGTTAGTGGACTGGTGTGGGTCACATCCTGGGTGTTAGTAGACTGGTGTGGGTCACATCCTGGGTGTTAGTGGACTGGTGTGGGACACATCCTGGGTGCTAGTGGATTGGTGTGGGTCACATCCTGGGTGTTAGTGGACTGGTGTGGGTCACATCCTGGGTGTTAGTAGACTGGTGTGGGTCACATCCCGGGTGTTAGTAGACTGGTGTGGGTCACATCCTGGGTGTTAGTGGACTGGTGTGGGACACATCCTGGGTGTTAGTGGACTGGTGTGGGTCACATCCTGGGTGCTAGTGGACTGGTGTGGGTCACATCCTGGGTGTTAGTGGACTGGTGTGGGTCACATCCTGGGTGTTAGTGGACTGGTGTGGGTCACATCCTGGGTGTTAGTGGACTGGTGTGGGTCACATCCTGGGTGTTAGTAGACTAGTGTGGGTCACATCCTGGGTGTTAGTGGACTGGTGTGGGACACATCCTGGGTGCTAGTGGATTGGTGTGGGTCACATCCTGGGTGTTAGTGGACTGGTGTGGGTCACATCCTGTGTGTTAGTAGACTGGTGTGGGTCACATCCCGGGTGTTAGTAGACTGGTGTGGGTCACATCCTGGGTGTTAGTGGACTGGTGTGGGACACATCCTGGGTGTTAGTGGACTGGTGTGGGTCACATCCTGGGTGCTAGTGGACTGGTTACACCACTACTACCTCTACTACCTACTACTACTACTGCTACTACTACTACTATCCACATCATTACTTACCACATTAGCCGGGTCACTGTAATACCATCTCCACTAGGGGCCACTACTACCACCACTACTACCACCACTACTACCACTACTACTACCACTACTACCACTACTACTACTACCACTACTACTACTACAACTACTATCATCATCATTATCATCAATATTATAGCCAGGGTCACTGTAATAACAATAGGCTCCACTAAGGGGTAACTACTACTACCACTACTACCACCACTACTACCACTACTACTACTACCACTGGGCACTAACTACTACTACTACTACTACCATCATCATATATCATATACCATCATCATTATCATCAATATTATAGCCAGGGTCACTGTAATAACAATAGGCTCCACTAAGGGGTAACTACTACTACCACTACTACCACCACTACTACCACTACTACTACCACTACTACTACCACTACTACTACCACTACTACTATCATCATCATTATCATCAATATTATAGCCAGGGTCACTGTAATAACAATAGGCTCCACTAAGGGGTAACTTAATTATTCCAGCCATGTTGCAACTATATTTTATATTCTATACAACTTGCAATATAATGTGGCCTCCTAACCCTCTTTTGCATTAACCATTAGTTAACGGACAGGAAGTGGGTATTTTGTTTATGGTTTTTAGTGATTGAGGGGTTTCAGGGGTATTTTTTTATTGTGTAGTGGGTTACTGAAGAGAGTGGAGGGTAGGGAGAGAATCTGTTGCTTTTTTATCAATTTTTAGAGAGAGAGAGAGAGAGAGTCAGGCACGAGAAAGTTCCTCCATGAGCTACAGTGGGAAATGGTGGGAAAATCAGTAAATGAAATGATGAAATACGTGACGATAAAATGCAGAGACAAAGGAGAGGTTCGTACCATAAGGGCAACAGAAACAATGGGAAGACCAGAGGCGAGTCCTTGATTCACCCAAACATATAAGAAAAAAGTATATAAGAAAAGGAATCCAGGAAATGAGATTAGCCGCCATTAGCGGCCATACGAGAAATGACATAGCATCGATAGTCAGATCTGACCCTAAGCTGTTGTACAGCCACCATCAGGAGGAAGACAACAGTCAAGGACCAGGTAATCAGGCTGAGGAAGGAAGGAGGAGAGATCACAAGAAACGACCGAGAAGTACGTGAAAACTTCAACACCAGATTTAAGGAAGTGTTTCGGTGGAGACAGAAAGTACTCTGGAAAGCCAGAATGGTGGGGTACACCAACAAAAGTGCTGGACACACTAAACACCACCAAGGAGGAGTTGAAGATGCTACTATGAACTAAAGGCTGTAGGACCCTGATAACATCTCTCCATGGGTCCTGAGAGAGGGCAGAGGTGCTGTGTGTATACTAACACATCTACCAAAACTGGGCAACTACCTGATGTGTGAAAGACAGTAAATGTAGTCCCAAGAGATGCTCAATATTAAACTACAGACCAGTGTCACTGACATGTATACTGTTGATAAATTAGACACATGTGCAACTCTTGGGTATCTTTATTGAAACGTTTCCACACATTGGCTTCATCAGTCCATACAGAGGAGAAACTTGAAGAACAGGAGGAGAATGAGGTAATCAGTCCCTCAACCTTGAGTCGATGTGTTCAGTCAAGATTGATGGACTGAACACATCGACTCAAGGTTGAGGGACTGATTACCTCATTCTCCTCCTGTTCTTCAAGATTCTCCTATGTATGGACTGATGAAGCAATGTGTATGGAAACGTTTCCTCAATAAAGATACCCAAGAGTTGCACATGTGTCTAATTTATCAACATGTCGGTTCTCTGAACCATTCATCTACAGACATGTATACTATGCAAAGTTATGGAGAAGATTATAAGGAGAAGAGTAACGGAGCACCTACAAAAGACTGAACTTATACACGATAACCAGCACGGTTTCGGGGATGGGAAAGGAAATCCTCTGTCATAAACCTACCGGAGTTTTACGAGAAGGTGACAGAAGGCGAGAGAGAGGGGTGGGTAGACTGCAATTTCTTAGACTGTAAGAAGGCTTTCGACAGAAGCTGGACAACCAGACAGGTATAACAGAAAAGGCACTGCAATGGATCAGAGAATACCCGACAGGAAGGAAACAACGAGAAGAAGAGAACCTGCAGTAATGGATTTAAATTAGATAAGTTTAGATTTAGAAAGGACATAGGAAAGTATTGGTTTGGAAATAGGGTAGTTGATGAGTGGAACAGTCTACCTAGTTGGGTTATTGAAGCTAAGACTTTGGGTAGTTTTAAATTTAGGTTGGATAAATATACGAGTGAAAGGGGTTGGATCTGAGTGGGATAGAGTTATCAGAGCTTATTTCTTGGGTAGCATTGAAAATTGAGTTGGGCAAATGTTTTGTTAGTGGGATGGATTGCAAAGGACCTGCCTAGTATGGGCCAACAGGCCTGCTGTAGTGATCCTCCTTTCTTATGTTCTTATGTTCTTACGTTCTTATGTGACGAGGTGTCAGAGTGGGCGCCTGTGACGAGTGGGGTTCCACAAGGGACGTCAAGTTAATGCAGAGCCAACCAAACCATACCCCCGGCCGGGATTGAACCCGCGGTCATAGAGTCTCAAAACTCCAGCCCGGCAAATGGCTCCTGGGGTTTAACCCCATCATGTGAAAAGTTATGAAGCTTGGGCAAGGACAAAGAAGACCACAGACAGAGTACAGGCTAGGGGGTCAAAGACTGCAAACCTTACTCAAGGAAAATGATCTTGGGGTGAGTATAACACCGAGCATATCTCCTGAGGCACACATCAACCTAATAACTGCTGAAGTATATGGGCGCCTGGCAAACATGAGAATAGCGTTCCGATACCTGAGTAAGGAATCATTCAAGACTTTGTACACTGTGTATGTTAGGCCCATACTGGAGTATGCAGCACCAGTTTGGAACCCACACCTGGTCAAGCACGTCAAGAAATTACAGAAAGTGCAAAGGTTTGCAACAAGACTAGTCCCAGAGCTAAGGGGTATGTCCTACAAGGAGAGGTTAAGGGAAATTAACCTGACGACACTGGAGGACAGGAGAGATAGGGGGGACATGATAACGATATTTAAAATACTGAGAGGTATTGACAAGGTGGATAGGTACAGAATGTTTCAGAGATGTGACACAGTAACAAGGGGTCACAACTGGAAGTTGAACACTTAGTTGAGTCACAGGGATGTTAGGAAATATTTCTTCAGTCACAGAGTTGTCAGGAAATGGAACAATCTGGAGAGTGATGTAGTGGAGGCAGGGCCCATACATAGCTTTAAGAAGAGGTATGATTAAGCTTATGGAGCAGGGAGAGAGTAGGCCTAGTAGAGACTAGCGAAGATCCGGGTAAGCACATACAGGTAAGTACAGAGAGAGAGAGAGAGAGAGAGAGAGAGAGAGAGAGAGAGAGAGAGAGAGAGAGAGAGAGAGAGAGAGAGAGAGAGAGAGAGAGAGAGAGAGAGAGAGAGAGAGAGAGAGAGAGAGAGAGAGAGAGAGAGAGAGAGAGAGAGAGAGAGAGAGAGAGAGAGAGAGAGAGAGAGAGAGAGAGAGAGAGACCAAGCAAGCACATTCCTACATACACAAACACACCTGACCAGTTGCATTAGGAGATAAAGGTGAACCTGACTCACTCCTTTGTACGATTCCTGCTACTTGCAGTGGTACCTATGTAACCTAGTCTGAAGACTTTCTACTTACACTGGTACCTACGTAGCCTAGTCTTAAGACTTGCTACTTACACTGGTACCTACGTAGCCTAGTCTTAAGACTTGCTACATACACTGGTACCTATGTAGCCTAGTCTGAAGACTTGCTACTTACAGTGGTACCTACCTAGCCTAGTCTGAAGACTTGCTGATTACAATAGTAAATATATAGCCATCTCCAAAGGTTTCCTATTTACAGTGGTACCTACATTGCCTAATCCAAAGGCTTGCTACTTACAATGGTACCTACAAAGTCTAAGTAGGTCCCTGAGTGTTAGTTACCTTACATCTGCTGTCACTGTTCACCTAGCAGTAAGTAGGTACCTGGGTGTTAGTGGACTGGTGTGGGTGGCATCCTGGGTGTCAGTGGACTGGTGTGGGTCACATCCTGGGTGTTAGTGAACTGGTGTGGGTGGCATCCTGGGTGTTACTGGACTGGTGTGGGTCACATCCTGGGTGTTAGGAGACTGGTGTGGGTCACATCCTGGGTGTTAGTGGACTGGTGTGTGACACATCCTGGGTGTTGGTGGACTGGTGTGGATCACATCCTTGGTGTTAGTGGACTGATGTGGGTGGCATCCTGGGTGTTAGTGGACTGGTGTGGGTGGCATACTGGGTGTTAGTGGACTGGTGTGGGACACATCCTGGGTGTTAGTGGACTGGTGTGGGTGGCATCCTGGGTGTTAGTGGACTGGTGTGTGTGGCATCCTGGGTGTTAGTGGACTGGTGTGGATCACATCCTGCGTGTTAGTGGACTGGTGTGGGTGGCATCCTGGGTGTTAGTGGACTGGTGTGGATCACATCCTGCGTGTTAGTGGACCGGTGTGGGTGGCATCCTGGGTGTTAGTGGACTGGTGTGGGTGGGATCCTGGGTGTTAGTGGACTGGTGTGGGTTACATCCTGGGTGTTAGTGGACTGGTGTGGGGGGCATCCTAGGTGTTAGTGGACTGGTGTGGGTCACATCCTGGGTGTTAGTGGACTGGTGTGGGTGGCATACTGGATGTTAGTGGACTGGTGTGGGACACATCCTGGGTGTTAGTGGACTGGTGTGGGTGGCATCCTGGGTGTTAGTGGACTGATGTGTGTGGCATCCTGGGTGTTAGTGGACTGGTGTGGATCACATCCTGCGTGTTAGTGGACTGGTGTGGGTGGCATCCTGGGTGTTAGTGGCTTGGTGTGGGTGGCATCCTGGGTGTTAGTGGACTGGTGTGGGTGGCATCCTGGGTGTTAGTGGCTTGGTGTGGGTCACATCCTGGGTGTTAGTGGACTGGTGTGGGTGGCATCCTGGGTATTAGTGGCTTTGTGTGGGTCACATCCTGGGTGTTAGTGGCATGGTGTGGGTGGCATCCTGGGTGTTAGTGGACTGGTGTGGGTGGCATCCTGGGTGTTAGTGGCTTGGTGTGGGTCACATCCTGGGTGTTAGTGGTTTGGTGTGGGACACATCCTGGGTGTTAGTGGACTGGTGTGGGTCACATCCTGGGTGTTAGTGGACTGGTGTGGGACACATCCTGGGTGTTAGTGGACTGGTGTGGTTCACATCCTGCGTGTTAGTGGACTGGTGTGGGACACATCCTGGGTGTTAGTGGACTGGCGTGGGCCGCATCCTGGGTGTTAGTGGACTGGTGTGGACCACATCCTGGGTGTTAGTGGACTGGTGTGGGCCGCATCCTGGGTGTTAGTGGACTGGTGTGGGTCGCATCCTGCGTGTTAGTGGACTGGTGTGGGTGGCATCCTGGGTGTTAGTGGACTGGTGTGGACCACATCCTGGGTGTTAGTGGACTGGTGTGGGTCACATCCTGGGTGTTAGTGGACTGGTGTGGGTCACATCCTGGGTGTTAGTGGACTGGTGTGGGTGGCATCCTGGGTGTTAGTGGACTGGTGTGGGTCACATCCTGGGTGTTAGTGGACTGGTGTGGGTCACATCCTGGGTGTTAGTGGACTGGTGTGGGTGGCATCCTGGGTGTTAGTGGACTGGTGTGGGTCACATCCTGGGTGTTAGTGGACTGGTGTGTGTCACATCCTGGGTGTTAGTGGACTGGTGTGTGTCACATCCTGGGTGTTAGTGGACTGGTGTGGGTCACATCCTGGGTGTTAGTGGACTGGTGTGGGTCACATCCTGGGTGTTAGTGGACTGGTGTGGGTGGCATCCTGGGTGTTAGTGGACTGGTGTGGGGGGCATCCTGGGTGTTAGTGGACTGGTGTGGGTCGCATCCCGGGTGTTAGTGGCTTGGTGTGGGCCACATCCTGGGTGTTAGTGGCTTGGTGTGGGTCATATCCTGGGTGTTAGTGGACTG
Organism: Cherax quadricarinatus; assembly: GCF_038502225.1. NCBI lineage: Eukaryota > Metazoa > Arthropoda > Malacostraca > Decapoda > Parastacidae > Cherax > Cherax quadricarinatus. The sequence continues at coordinate 8,308,281 of NC_091380.1, read as the reverse complement.
GTGTGGGACACATCCTGGGTGTTAGTGGACTGGTGTGGATCACATCTTGGGTGTTAGTGGAGTGGTGTGGGACACATCCTGGGTGTTAGTGGACTGTTGTGGGCCGCATCCTGGGTGTTAGTGGACTGGTGTGCGCCACATCCTGGGTGTTAGTGGACTGGTGTGGGTAGAATCCTGGGTGTTAGTGGACTGGTGTGGGCCACATCTTGGGTGTTAGTGGACTGGTGTGGGCCGCATCCTGGGTGTTAGTGGACTGGTTTGGGTCACATCCTGTGTGTTAGTGGACTGGTGTGTGTCACATCCTGGGTGTTAGTGGACTGGTGTGTGTCACATCCTGGGTGCTAGTGGACTGGTGTGGGTCACATCCTGGATGTTAGTGGACTGGTGTGGATCACATCCTGGGTGTTAGTGGACTGATGTGGGTGGCATCCTGGGTGTTAGTGGACTGGTGTGGGTCACATCCTGGGTGCTAGTGGACTGGTGTGGGTGGCATCCTGGGTGTTAGTGGCTTTGTGTGGATCACATCCTGGGTGTTAGTGGCTTGGTTTGGGTCACATCCTGGGTGTTAGTGAACTGGTGTGTGTCACATCCTGGGTGTTAGTGGACTGGTGTGGGTCACATCCTGGGTGTTAGTGCACTGGTGTGGGTCGCATTCTGGGTGTTAGTAGACTGGAGTGGGTCGCATCCTGGGTGTTAGTGGACTGGTGTGGGTCACATCCTGGGTGTTAGTGGACTGGTGTGGGTGGCATCCTGGGTGTTAGTGGACTGGTGTGGGACACATCCTGGGTGTTTGTGGACTGGTGTGGGTCACCTCCTGGGTGTTAGTGGACTTTTGTGGGTCGCATCTTGGGTGTTAGTAGACTGGTGTGGGTGGCATCCTGGGTGTTAGTGGACTGGTGTGGGTCACATCCTGGGTGTTAGTGGACTGGTGTGGGTGGCATCCTGGGTGTTAGTGGACTGATGTGGGACACATCCTGGGTGTTAGTGGACTGGTGTGGGTCACATCCTGGGTGTTAGTGGACTGGTGTGGGTCGCATCCTTTGTGTTAGTGGACTGGTGTGGGTCACATCCTGGGTGTTAGTGGACTGGTGTGGGGTCACATCCTGGGTGTTAGTGGACTGGTGTGGGTCACATCCTGGGTGTTAGTGGACTGGTGTGGGTCACATCCTGGGTGTTAGTGGACTGGTGTGGGTCACATCCTGGGTGTTAGTGGACTGGTGTTGGTCGCATCCTGGGTGTTAGTGGACTGGTGTGGGTCACATCCTGGGTGTTAGTGGACTGGTGTGGGTCACATCCTGGGTGTTAGTGGACTGGTGTTGGTCGCATCCTGGGTGTTAGTGGACTGGTGTGGGTCACATCCTGGGTGTTAGTGGACTGGTGTGGGTCACATCCTGGGTGTTAGTGGACTGGTGTTGGTCGCATCCTGGGTGTTAGTGGACTGGTGTGGGTCACATCCTGGGTGTTAGTGGCTTGGTGTGGGTCACATCCTGGGTGTTAGTGGACTGGTGTGGGTGGCATCCTGGGTGTTAGTGGACTGGTGTGGGTCACATCCTGGGTGTTAGTGGACTGGTGTGGGTCACATCCTGGGTGTTAGTGGACTGGTGCGGGTCACATCCTGGGTGTTAGTGGACTGGTGTGGGTCACATCCTGGGTGTTAGTGGACTGGTGTGGGTCACATCCTGGGTGTTAGTGGACTGGTGTGGGTCACATCCTGTGTGTTAGTGGACTGGTGCAGGTCACATCCTGGGTGTTAGTGGACTGGTGTGGGTCACATCCTGGGTGTTAGTGGACTGGTGTGGGTCACATCCTGGGTGTTAGTGGACTGGTGCGGGTCACATCCTGGGTGTTAGTGGACTGGTGTGGGTCACATCCTGGGTGTTAGTGGACTGGTGTGGGTCGCATCCTGGGTGTTAGTGGACTGGTGTGGGTCGCATCCTGGGTGTTAGTGGACTGGTGTGGGTCACATCCTGGGTGTTAGTGGACTGGTGTGGGTCACATCCTGGGTGTTAGTGGACTGGTGTGGGTCGCATCCTGGGTGTTAGTGGACTGGTGTGGGTCGCATCCTGGGTGTTAGTGGACTGGTGTGGGTCACATCCTGGGTGTTAGTGGACTGGTGTGGGTCACATCCTGGGACAAAACTGACATAATTTGCGGGAAATGCTCAGCATAACAAGGGACTTTCTGCATAGTAGTATGTCACTGATGTCAGCTATGGTCTGTATACCTTGTACATGTACTGGTATACCTTGTACATGTACTTGTATACCTTGTACATGTACTTGTATATCTTGTACATGTGCTTGTATACCTTGTACATGTACTTGTATACCTTGTTCATGTACTTGTATACCTTGTACATGGACTTGTATACCTTTTACATGTACTTGCATACCTTGTACATGGACTTGTATACCTTGTACATGTACTTGTATACCTTGTACATGTACTTGTAGACCTTGTACATGTTTACCTGGAGTTTACCTGGAGAGAGTTTCGGGGGTCAACGCCCCCGCGGCCCGGTCTGTGACCAGGCCTCCTGGTGGATCAGCGCCTGATCAACCAGGCTGTTGCTGCTGGCTGCACGCAAACCAACGTACGAGCCACAGCCCGGCTGATCAGGAACTGACTTTAGGTGCTTGTCCAGTGCCAGCTTGAAGACTGCCAGGGGTCTGTTGGTAATCCCCCTTATGTGTGCTGGGAGGCAGTTGAACAGTCTCGGGCCCCTGACACTTATTGTATGGTCTCTTAACGTGCTAGTGACACCCCTGCTTTTCATTGGGGGGATGGTGCATCGTCTGCCAAGTCTTTTGCTTTCGTAGTGAGTGATTTTCGTGTGCAAGTTCGGTACTAGTCCCTCTAGGATTTTCCAGGTGTATATAATCATGTATCTCTCCCTCCTGCGTTCCAGGGAATACAGGTTTAGAAACCTCAAGCGCTCCCAGTAATTGAGGTGTTTTATCTCCGTTATGCGCGCCGTGAAAGTTCTCTGTACATTTTCTAGGTCGGCAATTTCACCTGCCTTGAAAGGTGCTGTTAGAGTGCAGCAATATTCCAGCCTAGATAGAACAAGTGACCTGAAGAGTGTCATCATGGGCTTGGCCTCCCTAGTTTTGAAGGTTCTCATTATCCATCCTGTCATTTTTCTAGCAGATGCGATTGATACAATGTTATGGTCCTTGAAGGTGAGATCCTCCGACATAATCACTCCCAGGTCTTTGACGTTGGTGTTTCGCTCTATTTTGTGGCCAGAATTTGTTTTGTACTCTGATGAAGATTTAATTTCCTCATGTTTACCATATCTGAGTAATTGAAATTTCTCATCGTTGAACTTCATATTGTTTTCTGCAGCCCACTGAAAGATTTGGTTGATGTCCGCCTGGAGCCTTGCAGTGTCTGCAATGGAAGACACTGTCATGCAGATTCGGGTGTCATCTGCAAAGGAAGACACGGTGCTGTGGCTGACATCCTTGTCTATGTCGGATATGAGGATGAGGAACAAGATGGGAGCTAGTACTGTGCCTTGTGGAACAGAGCTTTTCACCGTAGCTGCCTCGGACTTTACTCTGTTGACGACTACTCTCTGTGTTCTGTTAGTGAGGAAATTATAGATCCATCGACCGACTTTTCCTGTTATTCCTTTAGCGCGCATTTTGTGCGCTATTACGCCATGGTCACACTTGTCGAAGGCTTTTGCAAAGTCTGTATATATTACATCTGCATTCTTTTTGTCTTCTAGTGCATTTAGGACCTTGTCGTAGTGATCCAGTAGTTGAGACAGACAGGAGCGACCTGTTCTAAACCCATGTTGCCCTGGGTTGTGTAACTGATGGGTTTCTAGATGGGTGGTGATCTTGCTTCTTAAGACCCTTTCAAAGATTTTTATGATATGGGATGTTAGTGCTATTGGTCTGTAGTTCTTTGCTGTTGCTTTACTGCCCCCTTTGTGGAGTGGGGCTATGTCTGTTGTTTTTAGTAACTGAGGGACGACCCCCGTGTCCATGCTCCCTCTCCATAGGATGGAAAAGGCTCGTGATAGGGGCTTCTTGCAGTTCTTGATGAACACAGAGTTCCATGAGTCTGGCCCTGGGGCAGAGTGCATGGGCATGTCATTTATCGCCTGTTCGAAGTCATTTGGCGTCAGGATAACATCGGATAGGCTTGTGTTAATCAAATTTTGTGGCTCTCTCATAAAAAATTCATTTTGATCTTCGACTCTCAGTCTGGTTAGCGGCTTGCTAAAAATTGAGTCATATTGGGACTTGAGTAGCTCACTCATTTCCTTGCTGTCATCTGTGTAGGACCCATCTTGTTTAAGTAGGGGCCCAATACTGGACGTTGTTCTCGATTTTGATTTGGCATAGGAGAAGAAATACTTTGGGTTTCTTTCGATTTCATTTATGGCTTTTAGTTCTTCCCGCGATTCCTGACTCCTAAAGGATTCTTTTAGCTTAAGTTCGATGCTTGCTATTTCTCTGACCAGTGTCTCCCTGCGCATTTCAGATATATTGACCTCTTTTAGCCGCTCTGTTATTCTTTTCCGTCGCCTGTAAAGGGAGCGCCTGTCTCTTTCTATTTTACATCTACTCCTCCTTTTTCTTAGAGGAATAAGCCTTGTGCATACATCGAGTGCCACCGAGTTAATCTGTTCTAGGCATAAGTTTGGGTCTGTGTTGCTTAGTATATCTTCCCAGCTTATATCGGTTAGGACTTGGTTTACTTGGTCCCACTTTATGTTTTTGTTATTGAAGTTGAATTTGGTGAATGCTCCCTCGTGACTAGTCTCATTTTGTCGGTCTGGGGCTCCACGCATACATGTCTGAACCTCAATTATGTTGTGATCTGAGTATATTGTTTTTGATATGGTGACATTTCTTATCAGATCATCATTGTTAGTGAAGATGAGGTCTAGTGTATTCTCCAGTCTAGTAGGCTCTATTATTTGCTGGTTTAAATTGAATTTTGTGCAGAGATTTAAAAGCTCGTGTGAGTGTGAGTTTTCATCAGAGCTGCCTCCTGGTGTTATTACTGCAACAATATTATTTGCTATATTCCTCCATTTTAGGTGCCTTAAGTTGAAATCCCCCAGGAGCAAGATGTTGGGTGCAGGAGCTGGAAGATTTTCCAGACAGTGGTCAATTTTTAACAGCTGTTCCTGGAATTGCTGGGATGTTGCATCCGGAGGCTTGTAGACTACCACAATGACTAGGTTTTGGTTCTCGACCTTTACTGCTAAAACTTCCACTACGTCATTTGAGGCATTAAGCAGTTCTGTGCAAACAAGTGACTCTGCAATGTACAGGCCAACCCCCCCCTTTTGCCTGTTCACTCTGTCACATCTGTATAGGTTGTAACCTGGGATCCATATTTCGTTGTCCAAGTGATCCTTTATGTGGGTCTCAGTGAAAGCCGCGAACATTGCCTTAGCCTCTGCAAGCAGTCCACGGATGAAAGGTATTTTGTTGTTTGTTGCTGGCTTTAGACCCTGTATATTTGCAAAGAAGAATGTTATCGGACTGGTGGTATTGTTGGTACTGGGGGGGGGGATTTTTTTTTCCGGCATTAGTATCTGTATCTGTTGGTTTGGAGTGGAGGCCATCGACTGTGGTTCCACTCCAGGAATGACTGGATTTGGTGTACGATTTCTGCCATTTCCTGCCAGTTTTTTTTCCTTCCTGGCACTAAAAAACCTCTCCCTCTTGAGTGGCTGTGGCTACCCAGGTATACCTTGTATACCTTGTACATGTACTTGTAGACCTTGTACATGGACTTGTAGACCTTGTATATGGACTTGTATACCTTGTACATGTACTTGTAGACCTTGTACATGGGCTTGTATACCTTGTACATGTACTTGTATACCTTGTACATGTACTTGTATACGTTGTACATGTACTTGTATACCTTGTACATGTACTTGTATACCTTGTACATGTACTTGTATACCTTGTACATGTACTTGTATACCTTGTACATGTACTTGTATACCCTGTACATGTACTGGTATACCTTGTACATGTACTTGTATACCTTGTACATGGACTTGTATACCTTGTACATGTACTTGTATACCTTGTACATGTACTTGTATACCTTGTACATGTACTGGTATATCTTGTACATGTACTTGTATACCTTGTACATGGACTTGTATACCTTGTACATGTACTTGTATACCTTGTACATGTACTGGTATACCTTGTACATGTACTTGTATACCTTGTACATGGACTTGTATACCTTGTACATGTACTTGTATACCTTGTACATGTACTTGTATACCTTGTACATGTACTGGTATACCTTGTACATGTACTGGTATACCTTGTACATGTACTTGTATACCTTGTACATGGACTTGTATACCTTGTACATGTACTTGTATACCTTGTACATATACTGGTATACCTTGTACATGTACTGGTATACCTTGTACATGTACTTGTATACCTTGTACATGGACTTGTATACCTTGTACATGTACTTGTATACCTTGTACATGTACTTGTATACCTTGTACATGTACTTGTATACCTTGTACATGTACTTGTAGACCTTGTACATGTACTTGTATACCTTGTACATGTACTTGTATACCTTGTACATGTACTTGTATACCTTGTACATGTACTTGTATACCTTGTACATGTACTTGTATACCTTGTACATGTACTTGTATACCTTGTACATGTACTTGTATACCTTGTACATGTACTTGTATACCTTGTACATGTACTTGTAGACCTTGTACATGTACTTGTATACCTTGTACATGTACTTGTATACCTTGTACATGTACTTGTATACCTTGTACATGTACTTGTATACCTTGTACATGTACTGGTATACCTTGTACATGTACTTGTATACCTTGTACATGTACTGGTATACCTTGTACATGTACTTGTATACCTTGTACATGTACTTGTATACCTTGTACATGTACTTGTAGTAAATAAAGATATTATTATTATTATTATTATTATTATTATTATTATTATTATTATTATTATCATTATTATTATTATTATTATTATTATTATTATTATTATTATTTAAGAAATTTTGTGTGAAGGAGGGTGTGTCGCGGCCGCGGAATGATACAGGGGAGGAGGACTTGTTGTTGTGGTTAAATCGTCTAATAATCAGGAATCATGGAGGCCATATGAGGTGTTTTGGCCCGAATATGTAACTGGAGCAATTATTAATGTCTGCTGCTGAAGAATAGGGACAGGATATTTGCAAGGCCTCCAGAATTAAGTGGTGATGGTGGAAATTAATGGTACGACAAACCATATCAATGGTGGGGATAGAACCCAAGGTCAGAGAGTCATAAAACTCCAAACCGATGCGTTAGCCACTTGGCCAGTGTTGGTCTGGAGTTTAATGACTCTCTCACCGTGGGTTCTATCTTTCCCGTAATTTGGTTTGTTTACAATCGTGTCATTAAGATTTCATGCGTCACAATGAGACAACGCCATCACTCAACCAAGTTCATATGCCATTGTCCTTTCATTTAGATTTCTCACTGGCCAGTGTAATATTATATTTGTTAAGTAGGTGTTGAGGTGTGATCCATACTGCAGTAATTAAATGGTCAAGCTTTTTTTGTGAGAGTGGTGAAAAAGTGGGCATCGAGGGAGTGACAGTTCAGTGACCTACTGTAATTTAAGTCCCATTTACCTCACCCAAATAATTCAAGTAATTCCCTGTAAGTCTCCTGCAGGTGATGTTCTCACATAATAATAATAATAATAATAATAATAATAATAATAATAATAATAATAATAATAATAATAATAATAATAATAATAACAATAATCAGTTATCATTATCACTATTATTATTATTATTATTATTATTATTATTATTATTATTATTATTATTATTATTATTATTAATATAACTGTTAAAATAGATTGCACCATTTTATTGTATCATTGTATTACTGAATCAGGTTTTAATATTGTATATTATCACAATTATTGTATTAGTATTGTATTAAATTAGTATTGTATTAGTATTGTATTAGTTATAGCTGGCAAGGTTACCTCATAGAAAATGGGAGACCATCTGCAAGGTGCCAACATCTCGAATATTTTTTTACCTTAATTTTTATGGTTTTCTGGCTTATTTACTACAAAATATTCAGGGCGTTGGATGGAAAATTATATTTATGGATTGATGAATTTTAGGAGAAGGTAGAATGGAAGGGATAGAGGAATAAAAGATTATAAATGAAGGGGATGGTGTTGGTAAGCATGGTGAGGTTGGTAGTTCAGGAGGCGGGAGTCAATGGATGATCAGTGTTGTCTTGTGAGTCAGAGTGGGAGGTTGTGTGTGCGTCGCTCCTCTCTCGCCTCCATGAATGTTGTGTTGTAGCTCCGCCTGTGTACTCTATACACCTGTGTCGTATATATATATGTGAATATACACCTGTGGAAAGGTTCCAACTGTTACAACTTCCCTCCAAAGTCGCTGTATTTGCTGACAATAACCTTTTCAACACATTTCTTGAAGGTGAGAATTTTTGTCATTTACTGAAAAAAACTTTTAATATTATTAATATTTATGTCTTAAATAACCTTCCTTGATGACGGTGAAGGGCTTTTGATTCAAGGAATTGGAGGTACCCTTCCTTCTCATCCAACATTATTCTTTCATAACCCATACTGGTTTAACGCTTCCCCGTCAATAATTAATATCAAATTGAGCCCAGATTTGATAATTGACTTATTTCCTTTATTATGTAAGTCTGGATTTGAGGAGACATGATTATGACGTACTTGATACATTATTAGAGGAGACATGATTATGACGTATACGATACATTATGGGAGATATGATTATGACGTACTTGATACATTATTAGAGGAGACATGATTATGACGTATACGATACATTATTAGGGGAGATATGATTATGACGTACTTGATACATTATTAGAGGAGACATGATTATGACGTACTTGATACATTATTAGGTGAGACATGATTATGACGTACACGATACATTATTAGGGGAGATATGATTATGACGTACTTGATACATTAGAGGAGACATGATTATGACGTATACGATACATTATTAGGGGAGATATGATTATGACGTACTTGATACATTATTAGAGGAGACATGATTATGACGTATACGATACATTATTAGGGGAGATATGATTATGACGTACTTGATACATTATTAGGTGAGACATGATTATGACGTACACGATACATTATTAGGGGAGATATGATTATGACGTACTTGATACATTATTAGACGAGACATGATTATGACGTACTTGATACATTATTAGGTGAGACATGATTATGACGTACACGATACATTATTAGGGGAGATATGATTATGACGTACCTGATACATTATTAGAGGAGACATGATTATTACGTACTTGATACATTAGGTGAGACATGATTATGACGTACCTGATACATTATTAGAGGAGACATGATTATGACGTACCTGATACATTATTAGGGGAGACTTTGATAAATGTTTTCCAAATAAAGCCTGGTCACAGGCCGGGCCGCGGGGGCGTTGACCCCCAAAACCCTATCCAGGTATTCCTTTAGTAATTATTTTTTATCTTAATATTCTAGGTTATTCTTGTTCTTATTACTGATACTAAGAAATCATTGTCTAGTTTCCCTATCATTTCATAATTAGGTATGTCGTTATCCTATCTCCTCCGGCCTTGTATATGTACACATGTCAGACCGGTATGTCGTTATCCTATCTCCTCCGACCATGTATATGTACACATGTCAGACCGGTATGTCGTTATCCTATCTCCTCCGACCATGTATATGTACGCATGTCAGACCGTCATCTTAATCACAGATATCACTTCTCTGTTGTAAAAACAGTCACATGGGTGACTAATGTAAACAGCTGAAACAGTGTAAGTCTCAGTTGTCTGCCTGAGTCAGTGGCCGTCCTCAGTTAGGCCCCTACAGTAAGTAAGTTTATTCAGGTATACACAATACAGTTACATAGAATTATCATACATAGCAGCATATGTGTAGAGAACCTGGGATAACACAAAAATGTCAGACAGAGTGACTTATTTCCATTGTGGTCCTTTTACCTTATTATTATAATATAAAGGTTATATTATACACGAGGGTTATTAAGACTGTCTACAATACGAGGGTCATTAAGACTGTCTACAATACGAGGGTCATTAAGACTGTCTACAATACGAGGGTCATTAAGACTGTCTACAATACGAGGGTCATTAAGACTGTCTACAATACGAGGGTCATTAAGACTGTCTACAATACGAGGGTCATTAAGACTGTCTACAATACGAGGGTCATTAAGACTGTCTACAATACGAGGGTCATTAAGACTGTCTACAATACGAGGGTCATTAAGACTGTCTACAATACGAGGGTCATTAAGACTGTCTACAATACGAGGGTCATTAAGACTGTCTACAATACGAGGGTCATTAAGACTGTCTACAATACGAGTCATTAAGACTGTCTACAATACGAGGGTCATTAAGACTGTCTACAATACGAGGGTCATTAAGACTGTCTACAATACGAGGGTCATTAAGACTGTCTACAATACGAGGGTCATTAAGACTGTCTACAATACGAGGGTCATTACTAGGAATAAGGTTTTATAACCTTGTATCTCCCCCCCCCTTGTGCATGTGTGGTAGACTGTGCCGACAAAATGAAGAATTAGACACGTGCTACATCTTTAATGTAGATGTGTCGGCAACCAGTGGCTTTATCAGTGCCAGGACATAATGTGAAGACTGTATGACTGTCTACAAAAGATGAGGTAATCGGTTCCTGAGGGACTGATTACCTAATCTTTTGTATAGAGTTGTAATGTCTTCCCATTATGTCTTTGAATTTGTACTGATGAAGGCACTGGATGGCGAAACACTACAATAATAATGCCCAGATGTTGCACATGTCTCCAATTTTTTTCGTTGATATATAATTTATTTTTATGGGCAGCCTAGTGAGGTTAACCATTATTGTCATTAATGATATACACTGGCGACAAGGTGATGCATAACTGAATAAGACACTTATTGCAATGTTTGTGTGTATATATTGCTGAATTTTTCCATAATGAAGATACCAGTGTGTTGCCCATGTTTACGATCCTGTTGGTATACTACCAGTAATATGATACATTGTTTAAAATGGTGTAAGATACTTATAAGTTGACACATGTGCAATAGTTGGGGATCTTTATGGACGAAACGTTCGCCTACATAGTAGGATTCTTCGGTCCAATACAAAGGAAGCAGTAGTGATGAAATAAAGGGGATGTAATCAGTTCATCAGTCTTGGAGAAAAAGTATCTGAGGTGGTCAGTCCCTCAGTCTGGAGGAGCAGCTCTATGGTCTGGAACGATGCGAAGCTCAAGTATTTTCCAGATTCGCAGGTACAATCGCCTGGCCCGGCCTTGGCTCACTGTCGAGGGAGTGTCGCAGACCAGTGTCTGACATGGGGGGAGGTACAAGTGTTTCCTGACGCGGATCTTAGATGATGACCCGCCGTTTTGGTCATCTGACCGAGGCCTTCCGCTGGCTTACCACCCTTTAAAAATTATAGTCAGTTATAAACCATTTTTTTTAATAATATTTTTACTATTGGCCCAGGCTAATGAGGCTACTACTGGAATACTCAAACTAGATTACTGCAAAAGGTGTGTCTGCTACTTTAAAACTATTGTGAGTTAAGAGGAGGTATTACCCACGTAGTTGTGGTTGTGGAGGTCTAGGCTGGCCTCCTGGAGCACTCTGACCACAAATAACACAATAACAGCAGCCACAGAGTACAACACTGGTGGTTACTTGACCAGTAATTGTCTTATTTTGTCTTGCTCTGCATGTTACACTTATCATAGGTATAAATCTTGTAACAGATACCGACAAATGGGTTTAGAAAGACAGGTGAGCAAACACTTTAGATATATTAGAAGACGTTGTTATCCTGGGATCTTGATCTCAAGGTCCCAGGACTGTAACGCTTAATAATTAATATATCCTAGTGTTTACTCGCCTGGCTTCCTAAACTCTCACTTTTATTACTCCATTAATGTTGTGTTGAAAATACCGAGAAGTTGAAGATTAAGACATGGAACAGTTGGGTAACTTTATTGATGAAATGTTTCACCTACATAGTAGGATTTTTCAGTCAGATACAGAGACAGCAGGTGTAGTAGTGAAATGAAGATGAGGTGGTCAGTCCCTCAGCCTGGCTGAGGGACTGACCACCTGAGAGACTATTTCTCCCAAGTTGATGGATGGACTGATTACATCGTCAATTCACTGCTACACCTGTTGTTTCTGTATTTGACTGAACAAGCCTACTGCGTAGGCGAAACGTTTAATCAATAAACATACCCGACTGTTACACATGTCTTAATTATCGTTAATGTTGCTCAAGGGCTCATGATCACATGAACTGGAGCTCACCTTCCCTTCCTCGGATCAAACTTACACTTGGATCAGACTCGGATCAGACTTGCTTACCTCATTCCCCAGGCGTTACGACCCCTATGGGTTTAACGCTTCCCATTGAATACAGTGATAACCTAGGTTAGGTTGGTAGACTTACCGACAGTATGTGCCGGTAAAAGGACACAAGTGCAGCTAATGTAACATTTTACTGTGGCAACGTTTAGCTCCCCAGGAGCTTTATCAAACTTTAGCTCCCCAGGAGCTTTATCAAACTTTAGCTCCCCAGGAGCTTTATCAAACCCTTGAACCAAAAATCTTAGATTGAGACTCCCCCCTTTTTTTTTTTTTTTTTTTAAACAGGGTTTGACAAGGATAAGGATGATAAATTAGACACATGTGCAACTCTTGGGTATCTTTTATTGAGGAAACGTTTCGCCACACAGTGGCTTCATCAGTCCATACGTAGGAGAAACTTGAAGAACAGGAGGAGAATGAGGTAATCAGTCCCTCAACCTTGAGTCGATGTGTTCAGTCCATCAATCTTGAATAGAATACGGCATATCAGCGGAGAAGCAGCTTATAAACCGTATGGCAGGAGAGGTGCAGCAGTCATAGGTCGTGTCACATTTGTTCAATGTGGAAGTAGGTCGTGCCCATTGAACAAATGTGACACGACCTATGACTGCTGCACCTCTCCTGCCATACGGTTTATAAGCTGCTTCTCCGCTGATATGCCGTATTCTATTCAAGATTGATGGACTGAACACATCGACTCAAGGTTGAGGGACTGATTACCTCATTCTCCTCCTGTTCTTCAAGTTTCTCCTACGTATGGACTGATGAAGCCACTGTGTGGCGAAACGTTTCCTCAATAAAAGATACCCAAGAGTTGCACATGTGTCTAATTTATCAACATGTCGGTTCTCTGAACCATTCATCTACAAGGATAAGGATCCCTAGCTTTATTGACAAGCTATTTACAGGTTAAGGATTCCTAACTTTATTGACTAGCTATTTACAGGTTAAGGAGTCCTAACTTTATTGACTAGCTATTTACAGGTTAAGGATTCCTAACTTTATTGACTAGCTATTTACAGGTTAAGGAGTCCTAACTTTATTGACTAGCTATTTACAGGTTAAGGATTCCTAACTTTATTGACTAGCTATTTACAGGTTAAAGATACCTAACTTTATTGACTAGCTATTTACAGGTTAAGGATACCTAACTTTATTGGCAAGCTAAGAGCTGTTACCTATATCAGCTCATTTGAAAGCATTTTTATTGTTGAGACATACAAGTAGGGAACAGGATGAAGTTGAAACCATCTGTGGGCCAGCATTTTCATTTGATCAACTGACTTTTTTATTTTTATTTATTTATTTATAAATTTTAGCATACATACAGAGATACAAAAAAATACAGGTAAGAGCAGCATGTCAAAGCCACTTATATGCATAGCATTACGGGCTGGCTTAAAATTAACTTAAGATTAACTAAGCAATGATGAAATCAGTGATAAGACATTATTGTAAACAGATAACTATAAAATACAAATGAGTATTACAAAGACAGGTCATATGGTTGCATGCATTGCTGTTCATTCAGTAGAATGGAGTATTCTGTTAGGTAGTGTATTTAAAAAAAATAACAAAGTTAGGTTTAACATTTGTGTGATATAATTGTGAGTAACATTTAGGATATACAATTTATAAGGTTCAGTTATTCAGTATTTATTTGGTTTTGAGTGATTAAGTGAACTTTGAGAAGAGACTTGAATTTATAAACAGGTAGTGTTTCTTTTATATTTACAGGTAATGAATTCCAGATTTTAGGGCCTTTTATGTGCATTGAGTTTTTGCATAGTGTGAGATGGACACGAGGAACATCAAAGTGTGATCTGTGCCTTGTGTTATGGTCATGTGTTCTGTTGAGGTTGGCAAGGAGATGTTTGAGGGGAGGGGTAATATCAGAGTTAAGTGTTCTATGTATGTAATAGGTGCAGTAATAAGTATGGATGTTTTGTATGGTGAGTAGGTTGAGTGTTTTTAATATTGGTGGAGTGTGCTGCCTGTAGTGAGAATTTATCATCATTCTGACTGCAGCCTTTTGTTGGGTAATTAGTGGTCTGAGATGGTTACTTGTTGTTGAGCCCCATGCACAAATTCCATAGGTGAGATAGTGGTAAATAAGAGAGTGATATAGGGCCAGGAAGGCTGACTGTGGAACATAGTACCGTATCTTCGATAGTATGCCTACAGTCTTGGAAATTTTCTTAGAAATTTGTTGTATATGTGTATGGAATTTGAGTCTATTATCAAGGTGGATTCCTAAGAATTTTCCCTCTGTTAGCTTTGTGATAGGTGATCCGTTTATCGTTATGTTAAGAGGTACATCTGTAGCTCTGTTACCAAACTGAATGTAGTAGGTTTTGTCAATGTTTAGTGTAAGTTTGTTAGTCCTCATCCAGGTAGATATTTTCTGTAATTCGGTGTTTACAGTATTGGCTAGCGTGACTGGGCTCGGGTGAGAGAAGACGTATGTGGTGTCATCTGCAAAAAGTGTGGGTTTGAGTAATTGCGAAGCATTTGGTAGGTCATTTATGTATAGGAGAAAGAGAAGAGGGCCAAGGACACTTCCCTGTGGGACACCGACTGTAATTGGTTGTGCGGAAGAGCTTGCCCCATTTGCGTACACATATTGGCTTCTGTTGCTGAGGTAAAACTTGAGGTAGTTGAGGGAGTGCCCTCTAATACCATAGTTTGACAATTTTACGTGGAGCAAGTCATGGTCAACTGTATCAAAAGCTTTACGTAAGTCAATGAAGATCCCCAGTGGGACTTCTTTTTTCTCTATTGCAGTGTATATATATTCAAGCATGTGTATAATAGCATCATTAGTATTTTTATTAGGCCTGAATCCAAATTGGCAGGGGTTGAGAATGTTATGGGAGATGAGGTAGGAGTGGATTCGTTTACGAATTAATTTTTCGAAGATTTTTGAGAGAGGGTGTAAATTGGATATTGGCCTATAGTTATTCAACTTTGTTTGGTCTCCTCCTTTATGGATCGTTGACATCATAATGCTGTACGAATGTGTTCCATACTCGAGTCATCCTGGGTATATATGATCTCAGATGGGGTGATGTTCTCTAGAAGGGTACAGCCAGAGTGAAGTTGCTGCTTTCTTCCCGTCTTGTGGCATAAAAGCTTGTTTCACGCTGTCCTCGAAGTGGATCCAAGTGTGGTACTTTGACAGTATTGGCCTTGTACATAACAGTAAGGCCACCCACATCCCTCCTGTGTTGAAGGCTCTGTTGAAATGACAGATCTATCCAGGATGGGTCCAGGCGAGAGATGAGACGTCTTGCTCTGTTCTCTACTCTGTCAAGCAGTCGCAGATGAGAGGGGGGGGGCAGGCAAACCAAGAAAGTGGAGCATACTCAAGGTGTGAGCGTACTTGCGCCTCGTACAGAATCTTGCAACCCATACTGTCAAGCAGATGCGAGATACGGCGAAGTGCTGTAAGCTTCCTGGCTGCCTCGTTTGCAAGATTTACAGCATGGTTCTTCATGGTCAGTTTGGAGTCGAATTTCACCCCAAGGATATCACCTTCTTCTCCAGGTGCCAACACCCTCCCATTCATCCTTACTACTGCACCAGCATTACCATCATGGTGCCTAGATACCATCATCATTTGCGTTTTCTCAGGTGCAAATGTTACTTGCCATCTATTTCCCCAAGCTGATATAGCTCTTAGCTGGTGATAGATGTAGCTTAGAGCAGCTGGCATTTCTTCTCTTGGATAAGTGAATGTCAGTGTACAGTCGTCTGCATATGCATGGGATTCTGGGATGAGATGAAGAAGGTCATTGAAGTAGACATTCCATAACAATGGTCCCAGCACGCTTCCTTGTGGAACACTTGCCCCGATAGGATGTCTTGCTGATTCCGTTCCATTGAGAACTACACTTAGAGATCTACCATGAAGGTAATCACTGAGGAGACATAATGTAGAGCCTGCAATTCCCAGTGCTTGAAGTTTTGCTAAGAAGCCCTGGTGCCATTTAGCGCTTTATTTGATTATACTAATTAGATTGAAATTTAGGTTACGTGGATACATAAGTGGGTGTGGGTGGGTGTGAGCTGAACCTGCCTAGCCTGGGCCAGTTAACCTTCTGTATTTCCTCATTCTTATGTTTTAGTGGAAGTAACGCACAGTGCTAGGTATACACCACAGCCTGGCTGATCAGGAGCTGACTTGAGGAACTTATCGAGTTCATTCTTTAAGACAGCCAGGGGTGTGTTGGTAATTCTCCGCACGTATGAAGGGTGTTGAAGAGTCTTGGTCCCTCTACACTCATTAATGTAAAGTGTAGTGTTTATAGTAGTATAAATGTTATGATGTATGTAGTGTGTATGGTAGTATAAATGTTATAATGTATATAGTATAGTGTTTATAGTGAGTCCCAGCAAGGCAGTCTTCAAGCTGGCACTGGACAAGCACCTAAAGTCAGTTCCGGATCAGCCGGGCTGTGGCTCGTACGTTGGTTTGCGTGCAGCCAGCAGCAACAGCCTGGTTGATCAGGCTCTGATCCACCAGGAGGCCTGGTCACAGACCGGGCCGCGGGGGCGTTGACCCCCGGAACTCTCTCCAGGTAAACTCCAGGTGTCAGCTCACACAGAGTTTAGCTTCCCTGGACTTCAAAGTATTACATAGGATTTCCTTAATATCGTGAACATCACACCACTTTGAATATATAGTAACCTCTCTTATGAAGTTGTTCTGATCAATCCTGACCAAACCTGACCGAGCCTGATCAAGCTTGACCAAGCCTAACCAAGGCTGATCAAGCCTGGCTAAATCTGATCAATCCTGACCAAACCTGACCGAGCCTGATCAAGCTTGACCAAGCCTAACCAAGGCTGATCAAGCCTGGCTAAATCTGATCAATCCTGACCAAACCTGACCGAGCCTGATCAAGCTTGACCAAGCCTAACCAAGGCTGATCAAGCCTGGCTAAATCTGATCAATCCTGACCAAACCTGACCGAGCCTGATCAAGCTTGACCAAGCCTAACCAAGGCTGATCAAGCCTGGCTAAATCTGATCAATCCTGACCAAACCTGACCGAGCCTGATCAAGCTTGACCAAGCCTAACCAAGGCTGATCAAGCCTGGCTAAATCTGATCAATCCTGACCAAACCTGACCGAGCCTGATCAAGCTTGACCAAGCCTAACCAAGGCTGATGAAGCCTGGCTAAATCTGATCAAGCCTGACCAAGCCTGATCATTCAGGCTGTTGATCAGGTGGTATAGCGCCTGGTGTTGTTGTTTACGGCCGCTGGCTTAGCATACAAGATTTAACATATATAGAAGAAAAACTCACAATACCGTGACTGGAACAATACATAAATAACCCGGACATGACGACTTTTCGGTCCGATTTAGACCATTTAAAAGTCACAGTCTGACTTTTAAATAGTCCAGGTGGGACCGAAACGTTGTAATAAGGTTCTCCTGTGTGCGGGTTATTTGCGTATAGACTTGATTTGTGTTTCTGGTGATATGCTTGGTGTGATGCCTTCTCCCAGATCTACCCCTCTTGTATGTGCGTCTTCTGCACAGCGTGACGCAGGTTGTTTCCCCTCTATCACATAGAGTAGGGAAGCAACACACTGCTGATGTATCGAATTTAGTGCATTTTCCAGCATATAAGGCGCACTCTCCTCCCCCCCTCTCAGCAGTCTTGGATTATTATTATTATTATTATTATAATCAAGGGGGAAGCGCTAAACCCGGAGGATTATACAGCGCCTGGGGGGGGGGGATGTGGAAGGCATTCAGGCTTAATTCGGGGAACTGGAGCATAGATCCAATTCCCTAAATCAAGAGCCCCTCACCAACATCAAGGAACCTTCCTTGAGGGGAGCAGTCTTGGAAAATCAACCTGCGTCTTATATGCTGAAGGTCAAGGGTAGGCTTTGGGTTACGCTTTAGCGGTTGTTTATTAACGTTACGTTATAACCACTTTATAAAACATAGTCTTATATGCCGGAAAATACCGTATGCAGATCAGTGTGTTAGCAGTTGGTGTAGATAACGAGGGACGTGCAGTGGTGAGTAATGAGGGTTTAGTAATTCTAGTAAGTAGGTTCGAGTCTCCACAGACTAGTTAATTGTCATCACTGGACGTTGCTACCCAGCTCTCTCTCTTTCTTTACACGGGGTTTGACGAGGTTAGGTTAAGGATCCCTGGCTTTATAGACAAACTATCTACAGGTTAAGGATTCCTAACTTTATTGACAAGCTATTTACAAGTTAAGGATACCTAACTTTATTGACAAGGTAAGAGCTGTTACCTACGTCAGCTCATTTGAAAGCATTTTTATTCTTATGAGACATACAAGTAGGGAACAGGATGAAGTTGGAGCCACCTGTGGGTCAGCATTTTAATTTGATCAACTGACTATCTCGTTGACATCATTATGCTGTACGAATGTATTCCAGACTCCAGTCATCCTGGGTATCAATGATCTCAGATGAAGTGATGTTTCTCTCTCTCTCTCTCTCTCTCTCTCTCTCTCTCTCTCTCTCTCTCTCTCTCTCTCTCTCTCTCTCTCTCTCTGTCTCTCTCTGTCTCTCTCTGTCTCTCTCTGTCTCTCTCTGTCTCTCTCTCTGTCTCTCTCTCTGTCTCTCTCTCTGTCTCTCTCTCTGTCTCTCTGTCTCTCTCTGTCTCTCTCTCTGTCTCTCTGTCTCTCTCTGTCTCTCTGTCTCTCTGTCTCTCTGTCTCTCTCTCTCTCTCTCTCTCTCTCTCTCTCTCTCTCTCTCTCTCTCTCTCTATTGTGGGTAACGCTAGTGTTGTTACTGGTACTACTGGCTAGTCTTCAGTACGTCCTGCCTATTAAAAGCAAGTAAGCTTGTGTTAGGTAGCTAACTTGTGTTAGCTAACACAAGCCAGTAGACTTGTCAGATAACACAAGCCAGTAGACTTGTGTCAGATAACACAAGCCAGTAGACTTGTGTCAGATAACACAAGCCAGTAGACTTGTGTCAGATAACACAAGCCAGTAGACTTGTGTCAGATAACACAAGCCAGTAGACTTGTCAGATAACACAAGCCAGTAGACTTGCGTCAGATAACACAAGCCAGTAGACTAGTGTCAGATAACACAAGCCAGTAGACTTGCGTCAGATAACACAAGCCAGTAGACTTGCGTCAGATAACACAAGCCAGTAGACTTGCGTCAGATAACACAAGCCAGTAGACTTGCGTCAGATAACACAAGCCAGTAGACTTGCGTCAGATAACACAAGCCAGTAGACTTGCGTCAGATAACACAAGCCAGTAGACTTGCGTCAGATAACACAAGCCAGTAGACTTGCGTCAGATAACACAAGCCAGTAGACTTGCGTCAGATAACACAAGCCAGTAGACTTGCGTCAGATAACACAAGCCAGTAGACTTGCGTCAGATAACACAAGCCAGTAGACTTGCGTCAGATAACACAAGCCAGTAGACTTGCGTCAGATAACACAAGCCAGTAGACTTGTGTCAGATAACACAAGCCAGTAGACTTGTGTCAGATAACACAAGCCAGTAGACTTGTGTCAGATAACACAAGCCAGTAGACTTGTGTCAGATAACACAAGCCAGTAGACTTGCGTCAGATAACACAAGCCAGTAGACTTGCGTCAGATAACACAAGCCAGTAGACTTGCGTCAGATAACACAAGTCAGTAGACTTGCGTCAGATAACACAAGCCAGTAGACTTGCGTCAGATAACACAAGCCAGTAGACTTGCGTCAGATAACACAAGCCAGTAGACTTGCGTCAGATAACACAAGCCAGTAGACTTGCGTCAGATAACACAAGCCAGTAGACTTGCGTCAGATAACACAAGCCAGTAGACTTGCGTCAGATAACACAAGCCAGTAGACTTGCGTCAGATAACACAAGCCAGTAGACTTGCGTCAGATAACACAAGCCAGTAGACTTGCGTCAGATAACACAAGCCAGTAGACTTGCGTCAGATAACACAAGCCAGTAGACTTGCGTCAGATAACACAAGCCAGTAGACTTGTGTCAGATAACACAAGCCAGTAGACTTGTAACACAAGCGTCAGATAACACAAGCCAGTAGACTTGTGTCAGATAACACAAGCCAGTAGACTTGTGTCAGATAACACAAGCCAGTAGACTTGTGTCAGATAACACAAGCCAGTAGACTTGTGTCAGATAACACAAGCCAGTAGACTTGTGTCAGATAACACAAGCCAGTAGACTTGTGTCAGATAACACAAGCCAGTAGACTTGTGTCAGATAACACAAGCCAGTAGACTTGTGTCAGATAACACAAGCCAGTAGACTTGTGTCAGATAACACAAGCCAGTAGACTTGTGTCAGATAACACAAGCCAGTAGACTTGTGTCAGATAACACAAGCCAGTAGACTTGTGTCAGATAACACAAGCCAGTAGACTTGTGTCAGATAACACAAGCCAGTAGACTTGCGTCAGATAACACAAGCCAGTAGACTTGCGTCAGATAACACAAGCCAGTAGACTTGCGTCAGATAACACAAGCCAGTAGACTTGCGTCAGATAACACAAGCCAGTAGACTTGCGTCAGATAACACAAGCCAGTAGACTTGCGTCAGATAACACAAGCCAGTAGACTTGTGTCAGATAACACAAGCCAGTAGACTTGCGTCAGATAACACAAGCCAGTAGACTTGCGTCAGATAACACAAGCCAGTAGACTTGTGTCAGATAACACAAGCCAGTAGACTTACGTCAGATAACACAAGCCAGTAGACTTGTGTCAGATAACACAAGCCAGTAGACTTGCGTCAGATAACACAAGCCAGTAGACTTGTGTCAGATAACACAAGCCAGTAGACTTGTGTCAGATAACACAAGCCAGTAGACTTGTGTCAGATAACACAAGCCAGTAGACTTGTGTCAGATAACACAAGCCAGTAGACTTGTGTCAGATAACACAAGCCAGTAGACTTGTGTCAGATAACACAAGCCAGTAGACTTGTGTCAGATAACACAAGCCAGTAGACTTGTGTCAGATAACACAAGCCAGTAGACTTGTGTCAGATAACACAAGCCAGTAGACTTGTGTCAGATAACACAAGCCAGTAGACTTGTGTCAGATAACACAAGCCAGTAGACTTGTGTCAGATAACACAAGCCAGTAGACTTGCGTCAGATAACACAAGCCAGTAGACTTGCGTCAGATAACACAAGCCAGTAGACTTGCGTCAGATAACACAAGCCAGTAGACTTGCATCAGATAACACAAGCCAGTAGACTTGTGTCAGATAACACAAGCCAGTAGACTTGTGTCAGATAACACAAGCCAGTAGACTTGCGTCAGATAACACAAGCCAGTAGACTTGTGTCAGATAACACAAGCCAGTAAGCCTGTGTTAGGAAGATAACACAATTTTTTGTCTTAGGCATTGAAGCTGTCCTCTTCCTCGGAATAAAACTAGTTGCTTCTCCCTAACCCTTCCAATAGCCCAGGTGCTGTGTGACCCATATGGGTTTACCGCTTACCCATGAATCTTTGATATTTTAATATGTATACGTTTGTACTCGCTGATGTACTTTGCTGATGACACCAAAATAGACCGTCTAATTCATTCTAATGAGGACACTAGAGCACTCCAGGATGATTTGTTATACTGATGCAATGGTCGGAGAAGTGGCAGATGCAGTTTAATATTGACAAATGCAAAGTTCTAAATGTTGGACAGGACAATAACCATGCCACATATAAACTAAATAATGTAGATCTTAATATTACGGATTGCGAAAAGGATTTAGGAGTTCTGGTTAGCAGTAATTTAAAACCAAGACAACAGTGCATAAGTGTTGGCAATAAAGCTAACAGAATTCTTGGCTTCATATCTAGAAGTATAAATAATAGAAGTCCTCAGGTTGTTCTTCAACTCTATATATCCTTGGTTAGGCCTCATTTAGACTATGCTGCTCAGTTCTGGTCACAGTATTACAGAATGGATATAAATACTCTGGAAAACGTACAGAGAAGGATGACAAAGATGATCCCATGTATCAGAAATCTTCCCTATGAGGATAGACTGAGACCCTGAATCTGCACTCTAGAAAGACGTAGAATTAGGGGGGATATGATCGAGGTGTATAAATGGAAAACAGGAATAAATAAAGGGGATGTAAATAGCGTGCTGAAAATTTCCAGCCATGACACGACTCGCAGCAATGGTTTTAAGTTGGAAAAATTCAGATTCAGGAAGGATATAGGAAAGCACTGGTTTGGTAATAGAGTTGTGGATGAGTGGAACAAACTCCCGAGTACAGTTATTGAGGCTAAAACGTTGTATAGTTTTAAAAATAGGTTAGATAAATACATGAGTGGGTGTGGGTGGGTGTGAGTTGGACCTGACTAGCTTGTGCTGCTGGGTCTGGTGCCGTGCTCCATCCTTGAGTGGAGATGACCAGGCTGGGTGGGTCATTGGTCTAATCCGGAAGGGGGGGGGGCATGGAGCTGCTCCGCATGGGTCAGTAGGCTGCAGTGTTCCTTCCTTCTTATGTTCTTATGTTCTTATTTGTGTTTGCTGGGGTCGATTCAGAGATCGTGGTGCTGTGTCACCTTGATCGTGGTGCTGTGTCACCTTGATCGTGGTGCTGTCACCTTGATCGTGGTGCTGTGTCACCTTGATCGTGGTACTGTGTCACCTTGATCGTGGTACTGTGTCACCTTGATCGTGGTGCTGTGTCACCTTGATCGTGGTGCTGTGTCATCTTGATCGTGGTACTGTGTCACCTTGATCGTGGTGCTGTGTCACCTTTATCGTGGTGCTGTCACCTTGATCGTGATGCTGTGTCACCTTGATCGTGATGCTGTGTCACCTTGATCGTGGTGCTGTGTCACCTTGATCGTGGTGCTGTGTCACCTTGATCGTGGTGCTGTGTCACCTTGATCATGGTGCTGTGTCACCTTGATCGTGGTACTGTGTCACCTTGATCGTGATGCTGTGTCACCTTGATCGTGGTGCTGTGTCACCTTGATCGTGATGCTGTGTCACCTTGATCGTGGTGCTGTGTCACCTTGATCGTGATGCTGTGTCATCTTGATTGTGGTGCTGTGTCACCTTGATCGTGGTGCTGTGTCACCTTGATCGTGGTGCTGTGTCATCTTGATCGTGATGCTGTGTCATCTTGATCGTGGTGCTGTGTCACCTTGATCGTGATGCTGTGTCACCTTGATCGTGGTGCTGTGTCACCTTGATCGTGGTGCTGTGTCACCTTGATCGTGGTGCTGTCACCTTGATCGTGGTGCTGTGTCACCTTGATCGTGGTGCTGTGTTACCTTGATCGTGGTGCTGTGTCACCTTGATCGTGGTGCTGTGTCACCTTGATCGTGATGCTGTGTCATCTTGATCGTGGTGCTGTGTCACCTTGATCGTGGTGCTGTCTCATCTTGATCGTGCTGCTGTGTCACCTTGATCGTGGTGCTGTGTCACCTTGATCGTGCTGCTGTGTCACCTTGATCGTGGTGCTGTGTCACCTTGATCGTGATGCTGTGTCATCTTGATCGTGGTGCTGTGTCACCTTGATCGTGGTGCTGTGTCACCTTGATCGTGATGCTGTGTCACCTTGATCGTGGTGCTGTGTCACCTTGATCGTGGTGCTGTGTCACCTTGATCGTGGTGCTGTGTCACCTTGATCGTGATGCTGTGTCACCTTGATCTTGGTGCTGTGTCACCTTGATCTTGGTGCTGTGTCACCTTGATCGTGGTGCTGTGTCACCTTGATCGTGATGCTGTGTCACCTTGATCGTGGTGCTGTGTCACCTTGATCGTGGTGCTGTGTCACCTTGATCGTGATGCTGTGTCACCTTGATCGTGATGCTGTGTCACCTTGATCGTGGTGCTGTGTCACCTTGATCGTGGTGCTGTGTCATCTTGATCGTGGTGCTGTGTCACCTTGATCGTGATGCTGTGTCACCTTGATCGTGATGCTGTGTCACCTTGATCTTGGTGCTGTGTCACCTTGATCGTGGTGCTGTGTCACCTTGATCGTGATGCTGTGTCATCTTGATCGTGGTGCTGTGTTATCTTGATCGTGATGCTGTGTCACCTTGATCGTGGTGCTGTCACCTTGATCGTGATGCTGTGTCACCTTGATCTTGGTGCTGTGTCACCTTGATCGTGGTGCTGTGTCACCTTGATCGTGATGCTGTGTCATCTTGATCGTGGTGCTGTGTCACCTTGATCGTGATGCTGTGTCACCTTGATCGTGGTGCTGTCACCTTGATCGTGATGCTGTGTCACCTTGATCGTGATGCTGTGTCACCTTGATCCTGGTCCTCTTTATTAGTAAGTCGTTCCCTATGTCTGTTCTATCAATTTCCCTGTAAATTTGCATATTGTAAATACGTCTCCACTTGGCCTTCTCTCAAATATAATTAGTAGATTATTCCTCTCGGCTCCGGTACTAGTCTGGTTGCGAACCTTTGGATCTTTCGAGGTTTCGATATATGCTTGACTAGGTGTGGGCTCCATGATGGGGCTGTGTACTCAATGATTTTCCAGACGTATGTCGTGTATGAGGTTATGAGGGAACTTTGTGTTTGGGAATCTGTGAGTTATTGTAGGTTAAGAGGATCCTAGGTAAAATGTACCTTTTGAGGTGTAGTGTGTGGGAGAGTCACTGAGTGTTCCTAGGTGAAGTGTACCTGAAGGTGAAGTGTGTGGGAGACACTGAGATCAACACTCAAGTTTAGTAGTATGACGAACACTGGTTCACCTTGATAATGCCACGCTTGATCCTCCTCACTGTTTGTGCTGGCACTTATGCACACCTTAGTTGATATCGATGACATACTGTAATAATATAATAATAATAATAATAATAATAATAATAATAATAATAATGTTTATTTCTAGCAATACATGATACAACTTATACAGACCATAGTTGACAACAGTGACATATTATATAGAAAGTTCCTGGTTATGTAGAGCATTTCTAGCACCTTAGGTTAATTTTGTTCCCAGGATGCCACCCACACCAGTCAACTACCACCCAGGTACCTACTTACTGCTAGGTGAACAGTGACAGCAGGTGTAAGGTGGCTAGTACCCAAGTACCTACTTACTGTTAGATGAACAGTGGCAGGTGTAAGGTGGCTAACACCCAAGTACCTACTTACTGCTAGGTGAACAGTGACAGCAGGTGTCTTAAGAAAACACACCCCAATATTTCCACTAGTACCCGGGATCGAACCACAGACCTCAGTGTGTAAGCTAAATACGCTACCAACCCAGCTACAGGACACATCTGGGTCTTCGTCAGACACCAGTGACCACTGTTACATAACTAGGAAGTAAGTCAATTTAGATACAGGTACCCAAAAATACAGTTACCATAGTGTAAATTACCTACCAAGAAATAGTGACTTATTTCCTCTGGAGTCCTTGCTGAAATATTAGTTATGTACAGTTAGTTTATGTAGTTATACAGACTACAGTATGGAATATGATCTTAATCAATGATGTATTATCTACTGTATGTATCTACTAATGATGTATCTACTGTATGTATCTACTAATGATGTATCTACTGTATGTATCTACTAATGATGTATCTACTGTATGTATCTACTAATGATGTATCTACTGTATGTATCTACTAATGATGTATCTACTGTATGTATCTACTAATGATGTATCTACTGTATGTATCTACTAATGATGTATCTACTGTATGTATCTACTAATAATGTATCTACTGTATGTATCTACTAATGATGTATCTACTGTATGTATCTACTAATGATGTATCTACTGTATGTATCTACTAATGATGTATCTACTGTATGTATCTACTAATGATGTATCTACTGTATGTATCTACTAATGATGTATCTACTGTATGTATCTACTAATGATGTATCTACTGTATGTATCTACTAATGATGTATCTACTGTATGTATCTACTAATGATGTATCTACTGTATGTATCTACTAATGATGTATCTACTGTATGTATCTACTAATGATGTATCTACTGTATGTATCTACTAATGATGTATCTACTGTATGTATCTACTAATGATGTATCTACTGTATGTATCTACTAATGATGTATCTACTAATGATGTATCTACTGTATGTATCTACTAATGATGTATCTACTGTATGTATCTACTAATGATGTATCTACTGTATGTATCTACTAATGATGTATCTACTGTATGTATCTACTAATGATGTATCTACTGTATGTATCTACTAATGATGTATCTACTGTATGTATCTACTAATGATGTATCTACTGTATGTATCTACTAATGATGTATCTACTGTATGTATCTACTAATGATGTATCTACTGTATGTATCTACTAATGATGTATCTACTGTATGTATCTACTAATGATGTATCTACTGTATGTATCTACTAATGATGTATCTACTGTATGTATCTACTAATGATGTATCTACTGTATGTATCTACTAATGATGTATCTACTGTATGTATCTACTAATGATGTATCTACTGTATGTATCTACTAATGATGTATCTACTAATGTATTTACTGTTTATGCCTATTTGTTCCTGGTTATTCTGCTTGCTTTCCCGTCTTCTGCAGTTTGTGTGTTCTGTAGCCCGACTTGTTAGTATTTTTGACAGTTTGGCAGACACAGACTGACTGGTGTTGTAGTAGCCAAGCTTAAGCTTAGTTACAAGTACTTCTGACAGTGTGACAGTCATACTGATGTTGTAATAGCCAAGCTTAAGCTTAGTTACAAGTACTTCTGACAGTGTGACAGTCACACTGGTGTTGTAGTAGCCAAGCTTAAGCTTAGTTACAAGTACTTCTGACAGTGTGACAGTCACACTGGTGTTGTAGTAGCCAAGCTTAAGCTTAGTTACAAGTACTTCTGACAGTGTGACAGTCACACTGGTGTTGTAGTAGCTAAGCTTAAGCTTAGTTACAAGTACTTCTGACAGTGTGACAGTCATACTGATGTTGTAGTAGCCAAGCTTAAGCTTAGTTACAAGTACTTCTGACAGTGTGACAGTCATACTGATGTTGTAGTAGCCAAGCTTAAGCTTAGTTACAAGTACTTCTGGCAGTGTGACAGTCATACTGATGTTGTAGTAGCCAAGCTTAAGCTTAGTTACAAGTACTTCTGACAGTGTGACAGTCACACTGGTGTTGTAGTAGCCAAGCTTAAGCTTAGTTACAAGTACTTCTGACAGTGTGACAGTCACACTGGTGTTGTAGTAGCCAAGCTTAAGTTTAGTTACAAGTACTTCTGACAGTGTGACAGTCACACTGGTGTTGTAGTAGCTAAGCTTAAGCTTAGTTACAAGTACTTCTGACAGTGTGACAGTCATACTGATGTTGTAGTAGCCAAGCTTAAGCTTAGTTACAAGTACTTCTGACAGTGTGACAGTCACACTGGTGTTGTAGTAGCCAAGCTTAAGCTTAGTTACAAGTACTTCTGACAGTGTGACAGTCATACTGATGTTGTAGTAGCCAAGCTTCAGCTTAGTTAAAAGTACTTCTGACAGTGTGACAGTCATACTGATGTTGTAGTAGCCAAGCTTAAGCTTAGTTACAAGTACTTCTGACAGTGTGATAGTCACAC